>NW_022603211.1:0-156796 GCF_008692095.1 Etheostoma spectabile
TATTAGTGTGTATTATTGTTTTGGTTGTTTTGTATGTGTAAGCACATTTTGAGCAACAATGCTCCAAAGGAAAATTCCTCGTATGTGTCCTCATACCTGGCAAATAAAGCAGATTCTGGTTCTGGTTCTGGTTCTGAAGACCTTTATTTGTCCCCGAGGGGCGACTCGTTTCGCTGCAGCAGCAAGAAGTCGACACAGAGGACACGACGACGAAGACGACAACATGGATTAAAATACAGGGTCAGACCAGATGGGGAAACAAACACCACATCAACCCTGGTGTGGTCTTCACCTTCGGACCCCCTCGGGTCCCTCGGGTCAAACTGTCCCGGGACTTATTCGGGGTTTTAAAAACAATTCTGAAATTAAATTTTACTCCATAATCCATTATCAAATGTTGTCTTTATCTCTGTTTCAAACAGTTGAGATAACAGAAGTTCAGGGAATGCACGAGTCTCTACTAGAACACGGTTTAAATGGAAGTCATGATTTCGTCATGATGTTAAAACTTTGATCATTCTTATCTTGGAAAAAGTCTCACATCCAGAGTACTGTTCTGCATTGAGTCAGGAATACATGTTTATCACAGGAAATATTACAAGGCCGTTGATTTTCAGGTAGAAAAAAATGCAACTATTTTTCACTCTAAAAATTTGAGATGGGTCGATTTGACCCGAATACGAGACAAGGGTTACCAGTCCCAGTCCCAGTGTCTCATGTGCAGACGTTACCTAGTCTCTACAGAGACAAGCAGAGAGACAGCAGAGGGGACGGAGGAGACTTTATACCTATCTGTTTGTCTGGTGGCTGATTGGAGCAGGAACCAGAGGAACCAGAGGAACCACAGGAACCAGAGGAACCAGAGGAACCAGAGGCCAGCAGCTTAAATCCTGCATTTAGGGGGTGAGACCTATCGGCCATGATGGATTCAGCCTCTTTGAGACATGTCTGTTGTACAGATCAGTCGGTGTCCTCTGCTGAGTCCCAGGGATTTTGCCGCTTTAATCACCATTGCTGATGTGTTTTTCCGTTTTAAACTCAGAGAAGCACACCAGCAAATCCATAAAGTGAAGACGGACTCAACGTCCCCGGGGACCTGTCCACCTGAACCTGAGCTAGAAGAGACGCTGACTTTTCTGACTCAGCGTGTCTGTGTTTAGTTCAAAGGTCAAAAGGTCAACTCGTTATCAGTGATGACTCAACAACACCAGTATCTGGGAGGCATCAGGTGGTCAGATGGAGAAATACAAACTGTAAAGAAAAATCATTGAATATGTAACATGATTATGTTTATTAAGAGCCTGAAGTTGCGTGTGAGGCACGGTGTTGGAAAATACACAATATTACAGTATAAACACACTCTACTGCTGTCTCTTTACTGTTGTCTCTCTACTGCTGTCTCTCTACTGCTGTCTCTTTACTGTTGTCTCTCTACTGTTGTCTCTTTACTGTTGTCTCTCTACTGATGTCTCTCTACTGATGTCTCTTTACTATTGTCTCTCTACTGATGTCTCTCTACTGTTGTCTCTCTACTGTTGTCTCTATATACTAGTCTGTACTATTGTCTCTATACTGATGTCTCTCTACTGTTGTCTCTCCACGTACTACTCTCTACTGTTGTCTCTCTACTTTTGTCTCTCTACTGTTGTCTCTCTACTTTTGTCTCTCTACTGATGTCTCTCTACTGATGTCTCTCTACTGATGTCTCTCTACTTTTGTCTCTCTACTGTTGTCTCTCTACTTTTGTCTCTCTACTGATGTCTCTCTACTGATGTCTCTCTACTGATGTCTCTCTACTGATGTCTCTTTACTATTGTCTCTCTACTGATGTCTCTCTACTGTTGTCTCTCTACTGTTGTCTCTATATACTAGTCTGTACTATTGTCTCTATACTGATGTCTCTCTACTGTTGTCTCTCCACGTACTACTCTCTACTGTTGTCTCTCTACTTTTGTCTCTCTACTGTTGTCTCTCTACTTTTGTCTCTCTACTGATGTCTCTCTACTGATGTCTCTCCACGTACTACTCTCTACTGATGTCTCTACATACTACTCTCTACTGTTGTCTCTCTACTGATGTCTCTCTACTGTTGTCTCTCTGTTGTCTCCCTGCTGTTGTCTCTCTACATACTACTCTGTACTGATGTCTCTCTACTGATGTCTCTCTACTGATGTCTCTACATACTACTCTGTATTGATGTCTCTCTACATATTGCTCTGGACTGTTGTCTCCCTTTTACATACTTTTCCATTTTGAACCCGTCCATCGTCAGTAAGCTCTGAACCGGGACGTCGGGTTTCTGTAGTTCAAATACCTCAGAGGCTTTATTAAAGTGACAGATGACAGACAGGGGGGGGGGGGGGGGGGGGGTAGACTTTCTGATGTTCTTGTGCGTGTGTGTGTGTATGTGTGTGCACGTGTGTCTGTGTGTGTGTGTGGTGTGTCTGTGTGTGTGTGGACAAATAAAGGTGGAACATGATCTTGGTAAAATATTGACAGCGAGCTCGTTAAGGTAGCAGCTATCCAGCGCAAACTAGTACATAAAACATCAACAAAATGAAGTATTTAAACCTCATAATATATAAAATGTGGGAAAAACTATAAAGCTAAAGGGACCCCCCCCCCCCCCCCACAGAGCTGGCTGTGGGTCTGTACTCACTCATACGTTGGCATATAGTCAGTAAAAACACTAAATATCATCAGGCCAGCAGGTTGGATTTATTATTAATAAAAAAAGATTATGGTGCACACACTGTAAAAAAAACGTAATAAGTGAACCCGTAATATGATATATGGACTTTTGTAAGCTATTAAACAGAATATTTTGTCATATCTACAACAACTGTATGTGATTATGATCAAATGTATTTGTTAAAACTAGAATGATTGGTATCACGTTTGAGTGTTGGTGTAGTAGGAATCATTTTGCAGATTTATAAGAAGATTTTACATTTTGAACTTGATTAATAAAACCTAGAAATACAGCATATTGTGAATAGATTTGATGTATGATAATACAGAACAGCTCCATTTAAAATGTTCACTGTTGTTCTACCTGTTTAAATTAGTGTTGTTTGATATTGCCCTGTTAATTTGATTACTTATTAATGCACAATAAGCAATTATTGCAGTAAACAATACAGGAATTGGTCTATACACAACACAGGTATGCCAAATTAACAGTAAGAGTGTTTTAATGGGATTCAGTCATAGTTTTATGGATGCAGCGCTGAGAGAAGCTGTTGAAATTAATAACTGGTTCCAAAAGGCAAGACATCCTCATACAGTTATGTGTGTGTGTGTGTGTGTGTGTGTGTGTGAACGTTTATTTATGTAAAACTGCCGTTCCAAACGTGTCGGGACATGTGACGGTGTAATTACAGCGATTACATGTCACCGGGCGGAGTCTTCAAAGGGTTCAGAGCGGTCCCCGGAGCGATGTCGTTTACTGTGAAGGACCTGAGTGCTGTTGTGCGTTTGTGTGTGTGTGTGTGTGTGTGTGTGTGTGTGTGTGTCTGCGTGGTATTCTGCTGCCGGCGTGTTCCCATGGTGTCAGCTCTCAGGCTACAGACACGTGTACTACTACACCCAAATACTACTACCTCAACCAGCATTTACACACTGTTAGACATGTGTACTACTACAATCACATAGTACTACCTCAACCTGCATTCAAATTTGTCAAATTTGTACTATACGTGTCTGACACTGTGTAAAGGCAGGTTGAGGTAGTAGTATGTGGGTGTAGTAGTACACGTGTCTGACACCCAGATACTACTACAAACTCAGCCTGCATTAACACAGTGTCAGACATGTGTACTACTACACACACATACTTCTACTTCAACCTGCATTGACACAATGTCAGACCTGTGTACTACTACACCCACATACTACTACCTCAGCCTGCATTCACACTGTGTCAGACCTGTGTACTACTACACCCCAATACTTCTACCACAACCTGCATTTACACAATGTCAGACATTTGTACTACTACACCCACATACTACTACCTCAGCCTGCATTGACACAATGTCAGACCTGTGTACTACTACACCCACATACTACTACCTCAACCTGCATTTACACAATGTCAGACCTGTGTACTACTACACCCACATACTACTACCTCAGCCTGCAGTTACACAGTGTCAGACATGTGTACTACTACACCCACATACTACTACCTCAGCCTGCAGTTACACAGTGTCAGACATGTGTACTACTACACCCACATACTACTACCTCAGCCTGCAGTTACACAGTGTCAGACATGTGTACTACTACACCCACATACTACTACCTCAACCTGCATTTACACAATGTCAGACCTGTGTACTACTATACCCACATACTACTACCTCAGCCTGCATTGACACAATGTCAGACCTGTGTACTACTACACCCACATACTACTACCTCAGCCTGCATTGACACAATGTCAGACCTGTGTACTACTACACCCACATACTACTACCTCAACCTGCATTTACACAATGTCAGACCTGTGTACTACTACACCCACATACTACTACCTCAGCCTGCATTGACACAATGTCAGACCTGTGTACTACTATACCCACATACTACTACCTCAGCCTGCAGTTACACAGTGTCAGACATGTGTACTACTACACCCACATACTACTACCTCAGCCTGCAGTTACACAGTGTCAGACATGTGTACTACTACACCCACATACTACTACCTCAGCCTGCAGTTACACAGTGTCAGACAGGTGTACTACTACACCCACATACTACTTCCTCAGCCTGCATTTACACAATGTCAGACAGGTGTACTACTACACCCACATACTACTACCTCAGCCTAAATTTACACAATGTTAGACACGTGTACTACTACACCCACATACTACTACCTCAGCCTAAATTTACACAATGTTAGACACGTGTACTACTACACCCACATACTACTACCTCAGCCTAAATTTACACAATGTCAGACGTGCTGTTTGAGAAGCGGGTATCCTTTAATGACTTTATAAAAAGGAGGAACAAGTCAGCTTAAAAAACATAAAGATCACAAACTGTGCCCTGGATATGAAACGTTAATATGCAGCAATAATAAGATGCAGGACGCAATTATGAAATGATCAAATAAGAGTGTAATAGAGGTAATGTGGCGGAGAGAAAGTCAGTTGACCGTTTTCCATCCGACAAACCACGTGCAGAGTGGTGCAAAATTTGCCATATGGTTATTATTATATCTACTATCCATTATCATCATGCAGGAAGAAAATGTCACTTTACTGGCTTGCTTGGGGGGGGGGGGGGGGGGTGTTGAGTGTCATTTCATCTCGTTTGTTTAAACCTGGTGTTGTGTTCAGGTCTGAGGGTCCGGTTTTCAATGTCGGCTTAAAGAAAAATTATACTATTTATTGTTTCTTCTAACTCAAACTTATTGGCCTTGACTCATTTTCTGCAAAGAACATACAAAAAATAACTCATTTCAATGAATGCACACGGTACACACACAGACACACACACACATAAACACACACACACACACACACACACACACACACACACACACACACCACACACAGACACACACAGACACACACACACAGACACACACACACACACACACACACAGACACACACACACACACAGACAGACACACACACAAACACACAGACACACAGACACACACACACACACACACACACACACACACACACACACACACACACACACAGACACACACACACACAGAGACACACACACAAACACACAGACACACAGACACACACACACACACACACACACACACAGACACACAGGACACACCACACACACACACACAGACACACAGACACACACACACACACACAGACACACACACATCACACACACACACAGAGACACACACACACACACACAGACACACACACACCACACACAGACACAGACACACACACACCACACACACACACACACAGACACACACACACACACACACACACACACAGACACACAGACACGCACACACACACACACACAGACACACACACACACACACACACACCTATTCTTCAGCCCAGCTGGTGAACTGTTCATGTTATTTAATGTGTTGACTCGTGTTCAGGTCGCGTTATGTCGTTATTTTCTTGTGTCGACTATGACTTGTGAAGTCCTGTATTTCAACGAGAGGATCACAGGACCATTACGGTAGCGAGTAGTCTCAAAAAGCCAAATATCCTCCTGGAATACTTTCACCACGGAGACCGGGGAACGCGTCCCGCGTGGTGCGGTTCCTATCCGTGTTTTTCTCTTCCTAACCACAACCGTCCCGTTGTTGAGGCTTAGTGTGGCATTGGTTGTGTCCCCCAAAGACCAGTGTCACGGCAGTTTGTAAAATAATTTATATATATGAACATGTATGTTTATTTTTTAAAGCAGTTTAACCCTTGTGTTGTCGTCCCGTCAACCAACATTTACTTTTTCTGGGTCAACATCTGAAGTTAAAACCTTCTTGAGACACTTTTTGTAACTTTTCCCAAAGTTCTTTGTCAATTTCTTTTTACTTTTAAATTAGTTTTTTGAAGTTTTTGAAGCTTTCTCCGACACTGTGTTGTACCAATCATGTTGTTTAGAGCAATTACAATTGCGTAGTTAAAAAGAGCATTGATACAGGACGGCGGGTCAGTTTGACCCGAGGACAACATGCGGGTTAAAGAGTGTAAACGGGCTCGGCTTGTTGTCCTCAGCTGGTTGCTCCGGATCCGGCTGCTGACAAAGACCCTGATCCAGTCTTTAAGCCAGGACACAATTACAGGCTGCCAACAGTTCCCCACCTTTCAAAAACTCTAACAACAGATTGAGGCCATTCTGCGGAAGGCCCTTTCTTCTGCAACTGTGGAGTGATTGATTGCTTCTTCTATGCGGGGCTGGGCAGGACCTGGAGGTCTATGCGGCTCCCGTGTCTGAACTCGCCCCGCAGATCTAATCTCCTCGCTCTTTGTAGAAAAACGAGAGACGGCCTGACAAAAGAATTTCGGCATGTAGCCTGCACCTCCAGGCGATTCTTTAAGTGGATTCCACATTTCTCAGACACACCCGTGGCCCGTTAACCTCGCTCGATAACCGCCGAGTCAAACCAGGACCGGTGTCCCCTCCCAGGCTCGGCATGCGCTCGCCGCCCTCTCCCTCCGCCTCTTCACATACACGACAGTATAAAATGTCAGCCGCTCTCTCCGAGCGTCTCCACTCTCTCCCGAGCACCTGAAGCAGATAGACAGCTTTCACTCCTAGACACAACATGTACTACTCCCAGTCCATCAGCGGCGGCGGGGGCGGCAGCGGCGGCGGCGGCGGCTTCATGCGAGGCGGCAGCAGCCGATCCATGCACGGCGGATCTGGAGGATCTGGTGTCAGAATCTCCTCCGCTGGCTCCTCCATGTCCATGTTTGGTGGCGGCGGCGGTGGAGCTTCCTATGGCTTCGGAGCGGGCGGCGGCGGCGGCGGAGGAGGAGGCGGCTTTGGCTTTGGCGCCGGAGGCGGTGGCGGTGGCGGCGCCGGTGGTGGCGGCGGCGGCGGCGCCGACATCTCTGCCAACGAGAAGGCCACCATGCAGAACCTCAACGACCGCCTGGCCACCTACCTGGACAAGGTGCGCTCCCTGGAGAAGGCCAACGGCGAGCTGGAGCTCAAGATCAGACAGTTCCTGGAGAGCAAGACCAGCCCGTCGTCCAGAGACTACAGCCACTTCTACGCCACCATCGCAGAGCTGCAGGGGAAGGTAGGTCCACCTCTACGTCTTCACTGGCTCCATCAGCCCTCTTACATAACCTGGACCGGGGTCCTAACATCTCCATCTTACCTCTTAGAACTTATTCCCTGTTACATAATGTTCTTATTCTTATTCACTCAGTCAGTTTATAGGTTATTGTGTTTGTATTTTACAGTCATAGTCAATATTTAATCAGGATCTACTGCACTGTTCACTTTTTCATTATCACTACACACAGTCTACCGTAGTACTTCACCTCATCATGGTCCTAGCATTTCTGGGAGTGATTTTTAATATTATTCTTATGTATGTGTAATATATGTGTGATATATGTGATGTATGTCAGTGTATGTGTGTTTGCTATCTCATCTCATTTTCTGGATAAGTTGTTTGGTCTCTGAAATGTGGATCAGTGATCAAACAACAACACAGAAACCAGTAGTCATAAATGTAAATGTACAGACTGGTTGGTTCCCTGATGCCTTCAGGGACTTCTCCGTCTATGTGGACGGGACTTTAAAACATGTCTGCTAAAGGATGAACAGCTGACAGTGTTTCCTGCCCCCCCCCCAGATCCAGGACGCGACCAGGATCAACGGCGGCATCTACCTCTCCATCGACAACGCCAAGCTGGCTGCCGACGACTTCAGGATGAAGTAAGTCTGTCATTCGTCAGTGACCTCCCTCCGAACTCCTAAAACCCTAAAAACGTGGGCTAGGGCCCTCAGCGTGTGTGGGATGTAGACCGGGCTAGTATAAAGGACTAGCATAAAGGACTAGTGTAAAGGGCTAGTATAAAGGACTAGTTTAAAGGGCTAGTATACAGGGCTAGCATGAAGGGCTAGTATACAGGGCTAGCATAAAGGGCTAGCATAAAGGGCTAGTATAAAGGGCTAGCATAAAGGGCTAGCATAAAGGGCTAGCATAAAGGGCTAGTATACAGGGCTAGCATAAAGGGCTAGTATACAGGGCTAGTATACAGGGCTAGTATACAGGGCTAGTATACAGGACTAGTATAAAGGACTAGTATAAAGGGCTAGCATAAAGGGCTAGCATAAAGGGCTAGTATAAAGGACTAGCATAAAGGGCTAGTATCTAGCTGGCTAGCTCTGTCTCCAAAGCGACACAATAAAAACAACACACTCGTTCCCCCCCCCCCCAGGTTTGAGAACGAGCTGGCCATGCGCCAGTCGGTGGAGGCCGACATCAACGGGCTGAGGAGAGTCCTGGACGAGCTGACTCTGAGCCGGACAGACCTGGAGATGCAGATCGAGGGTCTGAAGGAGGAACTCATCTTCCTCAAGAAGAACCACGAGGAGGTCAGAGCCCTGAACAACACCTAATACTGTATCTGAAGTCTCTTTATATAGACCTTAGTGGTCCCTAATACTGTATCTGAAGTCTCTTTATATAGACCTTAGTGGTCCCTAATACTGTATCTGAAGTCTCTTTTATATAGACCTTAGTGGTCCCTAATACTGTATCTGAAGTCTCTTTATATAGACCTTAGTGGTCCCTAATACTGTATCTGAAGTCTCTTTATATAGACCTTAGTGGTCCCTAATACTGTATCTGAAGTCTCTTTATATAGACCTTAGTGGTCCCTAATACTGGATCTGAAGTCTCTTTATATAGACCTTAGTGGTCCCTAATACTGGATCTGAAGTCTCTTTATATAGACCTTAGTGGTCCCTAATACTGGATCTGAAGTCTCTTTATATAGACCTTAGTGGTCCCCTAATACTGTATCTGAAGTCTCTTTTATATAGACCTTAGTGGTCCCTAATACTGTATCTGAAGTCTCTTTATATAGACCTTAGTGGTCCCTAATACTGGATCTGAAGTCTCTTTATATAGACCTTAGTGGTCCCTAATACTGGATCTGAAGTCTCTTTATATAGACCTTAGTGGTCCCTAATACTGTATCTGAAGTCTCTTTTATATAGACCTTAGTGGTCCCTAATACTGTATCTGAAGTCTCTTTATATAGACCTTAGTGGTCCCTAATACTGGATCTGAAGTCTCTTTATATAGACCTTAGTGGTCCCTAATACTGGATCTGAAGTCTCTTTATATAGACCTTAGTGGTCCCTAATACTGTATCTGAAGTCTCTTTTATATAGACCTTAGTGGTCCCTAATACTGTATCTGAAGTCTCTTTATATAGACCTTAGTGGTCCCCTAATACTGTATCTGAAGTCTCTTTGTATAGACCTTAGTGGTCCCTAATACTGTATCTGAAGTCTCTTTATATAGACCTTAGTGGTCCCCTAATACTGTATCTGAAGTCTCTTTTATATAGACCTTAGTGGTCCCCTAATACTGTATCTGAAGTCTCTTTATATAGACCTTAGTGGTCCCTAATATTGTATCTGAAGTCTCTTTCCCAAATTCAGTCTTGGTCCAGAATTCCAGCCCCTAGAGCCAGTCCCACAATGAGCTTTCCTTAGTATGTGCCATTTCTGGCACCTGTAAATGAAACTAGGTCTCCTCTGGTCTTGGTTCCCCTCTGGTCTTGGTTCCCCTCTGGTCTCACGCGTCCCCCTGTGTTTGTGTGCAGGAGTTGCTGTCGATGCGAACGCAGATGAGCGGCCAGGTGAACGTGGAGGTGGACGCCGCTCCGGCCGTGGACCTCCAGAAGATCATCGAGGAGGTCCGGGAGCACTACGAGAACGTCGCCAACAAGGGCCGCAAAGAGCTGGAGGCCTGGTTCCAGTCCAAGGTACGGAGCTTTGAATCGTCTGTGGAGACGTGGTGGTCTCACTCTTCATCAAGTCCCCATTTTAAGGGGTCCAACGTCACCTGCAGACGCACCGGGTATAGCTGGGTCCCCCTTTGGTTTGAAAACTCCCGTCCCCAATATTGTAGGAAAAAGGGGGACAAAAGTCTTAATGTGTAAAAATAAATAAAAAAAAAAGTTGAATATTTTTAGAAAAAAGTTGATTTTCAGAGAAAGAAAAGTTGATTTTTTTTTAAAAACATGTTGACTATTAAATTTCTTTTTTTTTTAAACATGAATATTAATTTAACATTTAAAGAAAACGCGTTGAATATTAATTAAATATTTTTTGAAAACACATGAACATTAATTTAATCTTTTCTTTTTTTTAAACATGTTGAACATTAATTTAATATATATTTTAATCGTTGAAAACTAATTTAATATTTAAAAAAAAAATAACCATGTTGATAATAATAATTGATAATGTAATATTAATATACGTAACGTGTTGTGATGTAATATTAATATACGTAACGTGTTGTGATATAATATTAATATACGTAACGTGCTGTCCCTCCAGTCCGAGTCGCTGAACAAGGAGGTCGCCGCCAGCACGGAGACGCTCAGCACGTCCAAGACGGAGATCACGGACCTGAAGAGGACGCTGCAGGGTCTGGAGATAGAGCTGCAGTCCCAGCTCAGCATGGTGAGTACACGCAGTACACGCAGTACACGAAGTACACGCAGTACATTCACAGCTCAGCATGGTGAGCACACGCAGTACACACAGTACACTCACAGCTCAGCATGGTGAGTACACGCAGTACACGCAGTACACGCAGTAGACGCAGTACACGCAGTACACACAGTACACGCACCGCAGTCACAGCTCAGCATGGTGAGTACACACAGTACACGCAGTACACGCAGTACACGCACCGCAGTCACAGCTCAGCATGGTGAGTGCACGCAGTACACACAGTACACACAGTACACGCAGTACACACAGTACACGCAGTACACGCACCGCAGTACTCTGACAGAGTACACAGGCGGAGGTACTGTACTGTACTGGAGGCTTTTCTTTTCATGTTCCACTTCTACTCCACTATACTATCTGACAGCTTTAGTTACTAGTTACTTTAGTCACTAGGTACTTTAGTTACTTTAGTTACTTTAGTTACTTTAGTTACTTTATACATTAACCCTAAACACAGTAGTTTATTCTCTTTTTGTACTATTAATACTCTGACTCCATGTTCCTGGTGGTACTGACCGCCGGGTACTGCAGGACGTACCGTAACAGAGTACTTTTTAACGACGTGGTGCGAGTACTTGTCCTGCCGTGAAGTATCCGAGTACTCCTCCCGGTCCACTACAGCGTGTCTCCGTGTGTCCCCCCTCCTGCAGAAAGGGTCGCTGGAGTCCACGCTGGCGGAGACGCAGAGCCGCTACGCCATGCAGCTCAACGGGTACCAGATGCAGGTGGGCAACATGGAGCAGCAGCTGATGCAGCTCCGCGCAGACCTGGAGAGACAGGGACAGGAGTACCAGATGCTGCTGGACATCAAGACCAGACTGGAGATGGAGATCGCCGAGTACAGGAGGCTGCTGGACGGGGAGGGCGGCGGCAGCGGCGGCGGCGGCGGCGGCAGGTGAGACTCGAACCCTCGGATGGGACTCGGGTCAAATTAGACCCAGAGACTCAGACTTAGACTCTCTTTGTTAGTCTTTTAGACTCAGACTTAGACTCTCTTTGTTAGTCCTTTAGACTCAGAGATAGACTCGGACTCTCTTTATTAGTCCTTTAGACTCAGACTTTCTTCATTAGTCCTTCAGACTTGGACTTTCTTCGTTAGTCCTTTAGACACTCAGAGTTAGACTCGGACTCTATTTATTGGTCCTTCAGACTCAGACTTTCTTCGTTAGTCCTTCAGACTCGGACTTTCTTCGTTAGTCCTTCAGACTCTGACTTTCTTCGTTAGTCCTTTAGACTCAGAGTTAGACTGGGACTCTCTTTATTAGTCCTTCAGACTTAGACTACTGCTGATACAGAATGCATTGTGTTCTGAATCAAGCCCTGATTGTGGCGTTTGTGCCTCCCTCTCCTGCAGCTCCAAATCCACCTCCATTTCCTCCTCCTCCTCCTCCTCCTCCACCAACGCCTCCGGCGCTGGCGGTGCCTCCGGCGCCGGCGGTGCCTCCAGCGCCTCCAAAACCACCAAAACCTCCAAAACCAAAGTGATCACGGTGGTGGAGGAGATCGTGGACGGGAAGGTGGTGAGCACCTCAGAGACCATCCAGTAGAGCCTGGCGGCTCCAGCAGACACCAACACGCTAAAAAACCCAATAAAGGTCTGCAGACGTCCTTCAAAATAAAACGCCGTCTCATGTGTCTTCTGTTCCAACGCAGGGTCTAATATCCACACTAGACCAGAGGTCTTTAGTCCCCATGTAGTCCTCATGTAGTCCTCATGTAGTCCTCATGTTGTCCTCGTGTAGTCCTCATGTAGTCCTCGTGTAGTCCTCGTGTTGTCCTCGTGTTGTCTTCATGTTGTCCTTGTGTTGTCTTCATGTTGTCTTCATGTTGTCCTTGTGTTGTCCTCGTGTTGTCCTCGTGTTGTCTTCATGTTGTCCTCGTGTTGTCCTCATGTTGCCCTCATGTTGTCCTCATGTTGTCCTCATGTTGTCCTCATGTCGCCCTCATGTTGCCCTCATGTCGCCCTCATGTTGTCCTCATGTCCCCCTCATGTTGCCCTCATGTTGCCTTCATGTTGTACTCATGTTGTCCTCATGTTGTCCTCATGTTGCCCTCATGTTGTCCTCATGTCGCCCTCATGTCGCCCTCATGTTGCCCTCATGTTGCCCTCATGTTGTCCTCATGTTGTCCTCATGTCGCCCTCATGTTGCCCTCATGTTGTCCTCATGTTGCCCTCATGTTTCCCTCATGTTGCCTTCATGTTGTCTTCATGTTGCCTTCATGTTGTCTCCATGTTGTCCTCATGTTGCCCTCATGTTGCCTTCATGTTGCCTTCATGTTGTCTCCATGTTGTCCTCATGTCGCCCTCATGTTGTCCTCATGTTGCCCTCATGTCGTCTTCATGTTTCCCCCATGTTGTCCTCATGTTGTCCTCATGTTGTCCTCATGTTGTCCTCATGTTGCCCTCACGTTGCCCTCATGTTGCCCTCATGTTGTCCTCATGTTGTCCTCATGTTGTCTTCATGTTGCCCTCATGTTGTCCTCATGTTGCCCTCATGTTGTCCTCATGTTGTCCTCATGTTGTCTTCATGTTGTCCTCATGTTGTCCTCATGTCGCCCTCATGTCGCCCTCATGTTGTCCTCAAGTCGTCCTCATGTTGTCCTCGGGTTTTTCATATCCTAAACAAAAGTGTTGATTTCCATTTTGACGGGAAGACACGAGGGTTAAAACCAGCCTCCGGTCTCTGAGACGTTCATCTGAATGTTCCTCGAGTTAGCAGCTAATGCTAGCAGGAGCTAGCGTTAGCGGGATCCATTTTCATAACATGAATGTAGATGTAGTCTCGCAAGGCGGGACCCTGCAAGATGTCCTGTCCTCACACATTAGGACAGTCTGCAACGTCTCTTCTGTCCTCTACAGCACCGGCCTGTAAGGCTTTTTAAGCCAAGACTTAACCTCAGACTCTCTTTATTATAATCCTTTTGGGATGACTCCCCCAGGAAATTTGAAATTTTCAGCATCCGTTTTAGCAAGAATACAGTATAGAAGATAATATAAAGACAATAATAACACTAATAATATTAATAATAATAATAAGAAGAAGAAGAAGAACCTTTGGCTATAAAAGACATAAAAAGACATTTACCATAAATTATCAGTCAAGTGTCAGTGTTGAGTCAAGTGTTCAAGGGTCCAGGTGTGTGTGTGAGTCCAAGTGTGTGTGTGTGTGTGAGTCCAGGTGTGTGTGTGTAGTCTAGGTGTGTGTGTGAGTCTAGGTGTGTGTGTGTGAGAGTCCAGGTGTGTGTGTGAGTCCAGGTGTGTGTGTGTGTGTGAGTCCAGGTGTGTGTGTGTGTGAGAGTCCAGGTGTGTGTGTGAGTCCAGGTGTGTGTGAGAGTCCAGGTGTGTGTGTGAGAGTCCAGGTGTGTGTGTGTGTGTGAGTCCAGTGTGTGTGAGAGTCCAGGTGTGTGTGTGAGTCCAGGTGTGTGTGTGAGAGTCCAGGTGTGTGTGTATTTGTGTGAGTCCAGGTGAGTGTGTGTGAGTCCAGGTGTGTGTGTGAGAGTCCAGGTGTGTTTGTGTGTGTGAGTCCAGGTGTGTGTGAGAGTCCAGGTGTGTGTGTATGTGTGTGAGTCCAGGTGAGTGCGTAAGTCCAGGTGTGTGTGTTTGTGTGAGTCCAGGTGTGTGTGTGTGTGATCATAACTATCAGTCAAAATAATTGATAATTTCTGCATTTTTAACGAAAAACTTGTGTATAATTTGATATAAATGAGGTTTGTTGGACATGAATTCCAGGAATAAGTGCAACACCTGTTGTTAAAAGCAGCTCAGGTTTAAAAAAAAGATGCAAATGATGGAAAAGAAGATAAATGTTGATTTTTACTGTTGACCTGAAGGACCTGAAGGACGAGTTGATGGTGAAAAGCAGTCGTGTACTCTTGTCTTAGTCCGGGACTCCATCTTCCTCTTGGGGGCGCTGGTGGTCTGGGGACTAAGGGAGCGGGCTTGGGACCAGGATGTCGCCGGCTCAGTCCCCAGACCAGCAGGACAGTGGAGGTGTCAGACCAGACGGGTGTGAGAGGTGGGAACGTGGAGCTGTGGGACTCGTCTGGTTTTTCATGCTTTTTGTCCCTTTTTTCAACAACCATGATGCTTTTTATCAATTTTAAGACTTTTTATCGATGTTTTAAACTTTTTTGACGTTTTTCAACACTACGTAACACTAACTTATTAACTTTAGTTTTACAGTTATTTTTGGAATTTATGGTCAATAAACCTCATTTATAGGAAATTATACCTAATGTTTGAGTTAGAAAAGCAGAAATTAGGAATTATTGAGACTAAAATTAAAGGAATGGATGTTGATGATAATCACAGACTGGAATATGTCAACTTTTACTCAACACTATTTATATTTAATACCAATACCACTTTATATATATACGTACATATAACACTAATACTATTTCAACAACACTTCTATTTGTTTTACAATGCTATAAAATTGAATAAGACCCAAAATTAATGAAAGTAGAGATTTGTACTTGGCAAAGAGCGTTGGAATCAATCATGTAATTTTAACCCCTCGAGGTCGGACCCTAACCCAGCCAATCAGGTCTTGGTGTGGCCATGGTGGATTCTGGGACCCTGAACTGCTCTCCATCCCCGGAACCAGAACTAAAATGAGGGGTTCAGTTCCTGTGCTCCGTACATCTGGAACGGACTCCCCGAAAACTACGCTCTGCTCCTTTAAATCGTGCCAACGCCTTTGTTTAATTCCCTGCACTGCACTGGGGATTTTATTATTATATTTAATCTGTTTTGGATGAGTTGTTTATATTTTTGCATTAACCCCCATGTTGTCCTCGGGTCAAATTTGACCTGTTTTCAGTCAAAAAAAAAAAAAAGGTTTAGTCCCCAAAATGGGCCGTCATTTCGATGACCCGCTTTTGGGACTAGAACTTTTTTTTTTTTTTAAGCGCTGAAAATGTCAACATTAAAAATATCAAAAATAAAATATTTTTTAAAAAATAAAATATTTTTTAAAAAACTTTGGGGAAGAAAACACCAAAAAAGCACCCGCACCATTGGAAAAGTGACAAAAATGTCAAAGAAAGTGACGACAATGTTGAAAAAAAGGACCAAAATGTGTGTTTTTTTTTTTTTTCAGGGTTGACGGGAAGACGACACAAGGGTTAACTCTTCTTAATTTTGTATTAATCTGTACTATTTTGAAATGTTTTATGTAAATCACTGTGAGCTGCACGGCGGCTGACATGTGCTCTACAGAGACAACACGCAAACCCTATTTAAAGTATTAAAATACACACATCTTGTGTTTAATATGAACATGGTGTACTTTATTAGATCAGTTCTCCGTGATCCACTTCCTTTTCCTTTTAAATAATCATCATTCATTCAGATTCACAGGGATGATGAACAGAAATATAAAACTAATAATAATAACAACAGGAACCTACCACTTTGTGTCCCTGTCGTCCAGTCTCATCACAATAATCCCAAAGCCGCCATCTTGTCTCTGGGCGGCCATCTTAGAAAGAGCTCTCATTGGCTCCTAACAATTCAAACATGGCGACGGGAGCCAATCAGATCCCTTTCCAACCGGTCCCCACCCCCAGAGCCCGCGGTCACGTGACTGTGTTTTGTGGGAAAAAAATAAGTTTTTTAGGAATTATTGGAAAACTGACTTTCCATTTGTTCAAATAAATATTAACATCAAAACAGCAAAACTATCCATAAACAATAATAAAAACAAACAGGCACACCAGACACATTTGGGGGGGCGGTATGTAGCTCAGTCCGTAGGGGGTTGGGTTGGGAACCGGAGGGTTGCTGGTTCAAGTCCCCGTATGGACCAAAGTGGACCAAGGTGGACAGGTATCTGGAGAGGTGCCAGTTCTCCTCTTGGGTGCTGCCAAGGTGCTCTGAAGCAAGACACCGGACCCCCAACTGCTCGGGGCAGTTTCTAGGGGCAGCCCCCCCCCCAACATCTCTCCATTAGTGCATGTGTAACACTAACTTATTAACTTTAGTTTTACAGTTATTTTTGGAATTTATGGTCAATAAACCTCATTTATAGGAAATTACACCTAATGTTTGAGTTAGAAAAGCAGAAATTAGGAATTATTGAGACTAAAATTAAAGGAATGGATGTTGATGATAATCTCAGACTGGAATATGTCAACTTTTACTCAACACCATTTCAACAACACTTCACTTTGTTTTACAATGCTAGAAAATTAAATGAAAAGTGACAAACATTTTTTTTTTTAAAGCGTCAAAAGTGTTGAAAAAAGAGACAAAAACATGAGAAAAAGTTAAAAACATCGATTCAAAGGATAAAAAAAGACACACCAGGGTTAAAACAGAGAGAACCAGATAACTTCTAGATTAAGCCTGTACATCCTATAGGCAAATATGGAATTTAATTTAATTTCATTTAATTTATTAATTCAGGCCAATGCAGGAACCAGACTGTTGCCCGAGGGCTGATTTCCATCTGCTGTCCTCGGCCGGTTGGACAAGAAGAAACAAGAAGAAAGGGAAAGAAAGAAGAAAAACAAGGACCGGACATTAGAAGTTAAAATGGATTATTCTGCTCTACATAACCTGCTCCTTCTTCTTCTACAGCAGACAGTCGCTCTGAGCCTGGACCTGGATCTCAGCCCTCCATGTGGTCTCCGGGTCCGTCTGACCCGTTTTCAGAGGGTTTGTTAAAAACCTGAAATAAAGGAAGTCGAAATACGGGTGAAAAATGTTGGAAAAAGCGGCAAAATCAATCAAAAAATACCAAAATACACACAGTAACTTTTTAAAAAGCAACAAAAACGTTGAGATAAAGGGAAAAAATGTTTTTCATGGTCAAAGGGAAGACAACACGAGGGTTGAATGAGGACAAAGTGGGACGTTTATGGAAAGTGGGACAAAGTATGTCCCATAATACATTACCTTTAATATTCTGGCTGAAGGAGGTCTTTCCAAAAGGAACCTCACATTCCCTATTTAATGATTTTAGTATGTTTTAATCTCCTTTTATACTTGTTATACTGTATAATGTGTAGTATGGACCTGAGTCTGCTGTAAAGCTTTGTGTATATATATATATATATATATATATATATATATATATATATATATATATATGGTCTGCTGTGTGGGTCTGAGGAATCTTTCTGCGAACGCATCCGACCACAAACAAGCTAACATGAAGATATGTGGGCTGTCCCCCCCGCCCCCCCCCCCCCCCCCCCGGGTCCTGTTTCAACAGGACAACGCCCCAAGGACACTAAAAACACCAAGAATGCACATCCCTCAGAGGGTTAGAGGGGTAGAGGTCTGTCCTCTGCACGGGGATCTGTTCCAGACCTGGACAGCGTGGCCTCAAGCACCAGAGAAAGAACCAAACTCCCTTTCAGATAAGATGTGGAACAGGGTCTTCCTTACGTCCCAGTCCCTGCTAAAATAATAAAATTCTATTAAAATTAATAAATTTTTAACCATTCCATTACAGTGCAATGTTTAATACTCAGGACTTTTAATGCACCAAACTATATTATTTGCATAACGTGTAAACAAACCCTCTACCTTTCTACGACCTTATACACATACATACAGGATATAGTTGCTCTCAGGACTGTGCTCCACGTTCACCCCCCCCCCCCCCTTTTTTCTGCACTACTTACATTTTATATTTAGAGTCAACACTGTAAAGGTTTTGCTTCACTGTCGTGGCCCAGGTCCTGGACTGTGTAAAATGACAATAAAGGCTTTCTATTCTCTTCTAAAACACAAAGATGACTCAGCGCTGTTAGTTTATGGTGTGGTGGACTGGTGGGGGACATCCATGGGGAACCGATTAAAGACAGGACTGTGGGGGGGGGGGTGGCTCTGGTTAGATGAAGATGAATGTGGCCATTTTAGGGATTACTCTTTAGGGATTACTGTTTGTCACCAATATTATTACTCTTAAGCAACTCAGCGTCCCCCGCTCCGTCATGTCTCAGGTAGCAGCTGCAGAAGGACTAGTCGGCACAAAGGATTTCATTGTTTGCTTGCACAACAGAAAAAAGCAGGAGCGGGTGTGGGGGGGTCTGAATGTGGACCTACAGGGTCTAAAATAACAGTCAACTCAGGAAAACCAGACAGGTTTGAACCTGCACAGAGAGGAATCCAGAGGACCCAGGCTGAGTGGCAGTAGACCTTTGAAATGTGGAAAACCTGCGATAAAACCTGATCCCATCAGGGTCCCAGTGTGATTGAGTCACCGGGAAGATATTTCCAGATAGCAGAACAAACAGAGATGTGTTATCATTGTGCAACAGGCTGTTGTGTTTGCCGGCTCCGTGGCCCCTGAAGTATGCCTCGGGGGCTGGACCCTCCTCCCTTTGCACACATCCAGGTGTGAATAAAAAGGAGCCGGGTCTGCACTCCACTCCATTCTCTCGTCTCCATCCCAAGCAGACTGACTCCTCCACCATGTCCTCCTTCGCTCGGTCCGTTACCTTCTCCAGCGGGAGCCGCCTCAGCTCGGCGAGGGCCCCCAGCGTGTACGGCGGCGCCGGCGGGTCGGGAGTCCGCATCTCCAGCATGAGCTCTCCCAGGAGCTTCTCCTCCGCCGGGTCAGGGTTTTCTGTCGCCGGGTCCGGCGGCGGTGGCTTCAACCTGGCCGACGGCGTCGACATCTCCGACAACAAGAAGGTGACCATGCAGAACCTCAACGACCGCCTGGCATCCTACCTGGACAAGGTGCGCTCCCTGGAGAAGGCCAACGGGGACCTGGAGCTGAAGATCAGGCAGTTCCTGGAGAGCAAGACCAAACCGGAGAGCCACGACTGCGTTGCGTTCAAGGCCACCATCAGCGACCTGCAGGACAAGGTGAGCCCGGTTCCGGTTCTGATCCTGTCTCTGACAGCAGAGGGACAGTCAGTGAGAAATGTCAAACATTAAATTAATCGCCAATGATTTTGATAATCTATTCATAAGTTTGGGTCATTGTTCATGAAAAACAGGTCAAAATTGTGAGATGTAAGCTTCATTAATGTGAACATTTTCTAGTCTCTTCTCTCTTTTGGGACAGTAAACTGAATATATTTGAGTTGTGGACAAAACAAGACATTAGAGGACGTCATCTTGGGCTTTTAGGGAAACAGTGATCCACAGTTTAGAGACCCAACACCTCATCCATTCATCCAGAACATAACCCAGTCATTTCAGATTCCTGACGGCACGTTGGGCTTCAGGAAACACTGATGCCCAGAAGTGTGAGATCCCGTGTAGCTTTATGTTTGATGATGAATCTTCTCGGGCACAAAGACAACGCCCCGCAGCCGGGTGCAGGCAGTTGTGTTGTAGTTGTGTTACTGGTGCAGGATGAACACAGGTGCGGCTACACAATGAACTAAAGGGGGTAACCGAAGCACGACCAGGCTCCAGTTTCATTCAGGGTTGGCCCCTCGGGGCCCGGTGCCAGATTTCAGCTGGTTTCTCCTCTTTCTTAGCTGTTTCTGTTGCTTCCCCCCCCCCCACCCTCACTCAGCCGGCCGACGCCCCTAGCATTTGCCTCCTCTGCCCCTTCCACGGGCCGGTACGTGCAAGAGATACTCCAACAATGAGGGGAAATTTGACTCTTATTTGAACAGTGTTATCTCTCATAAATCCGTCTGGTAGCGGCCTCACGGACCTTTGTTCAGTCCCTCAATCAAAATCAATCAGTCCAAAAGTTTCCTTTGAAGCAGGATGTGCTGCTGTGTCCTCCCTGGATCAGGTGAAATATTCCTTTAAATCTCAGTACATGTTTTATTTCCATTCAGGTTATTTATCAGGACACAGCACATATTACAAATACTTTGTTTCTTTTCCCTCCCAAGCCACCTCAAAAAATCCCTTCATGTGACCACATTAGAGTGCGGATCGGGCCGGATTTTTCTGTCCGAGCCCGACCCGAGCGCGACACAGTTAAAATCGCATTTGTTTCTCATACTAATGACACATGTACGTTTGTTTGTGAGGAAAGCCGCTTTTATTAACCAATGGTAGGAAGGCATTGGGAAATGTCACCAGATGAGCATCAATGCCCCCGGGGCAACAAGCGCCATTACCTCCATAATCAGCTGTTTATAATTCTAAATGTTCAACGCCTTATCGCGCTGACGTGACCGAGCCCGACCCGAACCCCAGCATCCTTTCTACAAATCTGTTCGAAACCCGGCCCGGCCCGTCGTGTCCCGTCGGGTCCCGTCGGGCTTGGGTCGGGTATCCATCCTCTAGACCACATGAGCTGTGTGTCGTGTTGTGCATCATGTTGTCATGTTGTCATGTTGTCATGTTGTCATGTATTGTATACCATGTTGCTGTCTGCATAAATCCTTTTCAGGAGAGCGTGTGGCGGCGCTTCAAACTGCTGCGGCCCGGAGGCTTGCTCCACAAAAGGCATCTCAGTGTGTACTTGTACATATGTAACAAATAAAAAATCTATCTATGTGATATACCATGATATTAATAATAATAAATTATAATAATTCCTGTAATTGGACATGTGAACAGATGAGGTTCAGATCCATAACAAATGACATTCACTGTTGACTTCATAGAGATTGTTGGGGGGGGGGGGGTCGAGGGAATGAGTTCCCTGTAACACCAGGAGGCGGAGCCAGCATGGTGGACCTGCTGCTTTCTACTTTAAAAAACAACTGACTTTGCTTTGATGTTTATTCGATTTTATGGAAATAGTTATAAAAAGATTTTCAGAATGTACGACCGAAAGCAGCAAAGCAACAGCTTGATTACAGCAGCTTTCTTGTAAACATACAGATCAGCAAGAATACTAATAAAAAATAAAAATCCAGATGGGTTCTTTTCTTCTTTGAATGTTAAAAATCAAGCGATACAAGTTAATAAAATAGATAAAAATAGTTAAAGTACGAGTGAAATCAAACCGATTTTATAAAAGAACAAGATATATATATATATATATATATATATATATATATACTTCATGCCGAAGGAAGTTATGGAAATTTTTAGATTTATTTTAGATCTGTTGGAGGAGGAGCAGGTGGAGGTGTAATGTATCTCCAGTTACACAGTCCGGCCCCTGATGATGAAATCTATCGTCTGTTCCAGATCTTCATCGCCACCCGGGAGAACGGATCTCTGTACCTGTCCATCGACAACGCCAAGCTGGCTGCAGACGACTTCAGGACCAAGTGAGTTAGAGGGGCTGTTTAAAGTCTTAAAGTCTAAAGTGTGTGTACTACACACACACACACACACACACACACACACACACACACACACACACACACACTGATTGCGCAGCATCGGGGGGGGGGGGGGGGAACTTGGGGTTCAGTGTCTTGACCAAGGACCCTTCAACATGGGACTGCATTGCTTCTATTATAACTAAATTATAAATTGTATTAGCGTTCTGTTCTTTATTCCTCTTTTTAAACTCTATCTCCTTCCACATTTTCCAACATAGAAACTTCATTCACACGTCAGCGTATTCAGCTCGGTGTAGAATGGCGTGATATTACTTTTATCATTCATAACTTTTATAAATTTAAAGATTTTACACTTTCAAGTTAACACGGGATTATAAACGAGAGTAATGAGAGCAGAAATGTCAGGAGAACAGGAACACGCCTAATTTTGCGTGTTACTGTCCTGACAGTTTAACACTACACATAGCATTTTTTTGGTGGGGGGGGGTAGCTGTAGCAGCAGTAGCTGAGTCCATGGGAGATGGTAGCAGGAATGATGTCATCTCACCTCCTAAGTACTACCGGGGTGCTCTGGAGCAAGGCACTGTACCCCTCCCCCCAACCGCTCAGGATGCTGGTCCAGCACTGCCCCCCCCCCCCCCCCACACATACACACACACACACACACATTTCTCCATTTGTGCATGAATATGACCTGAGCATGTGTGTGTTTTGCCGCACAGCATTTTCCTCAGAAACTGCATTCTCTAGTCATTAGATATTCATTATCGGTGCCGTAAACTACTTTAAAACACTTTCAAGTGAAAGAGGTCTGGTTTTCCTGACGGTCTGACTCTTGATGTCGGGGGTGTGCAGGTTTGAGAACGAGCTGGCCATGCGCCAGTCGGTGGAGGCCGACATCGGGGGACTGAGGCGAGTCCTGGACGAGCTGACCCTGGGACGGTCCGACCTGGAGATGCAGATCGAATCGCTGAGAGAGGAACTCATCCAGCTGAAGAGGAACCACGAGGAGGTGGGCACCAAACGCAAAAACAACAGCGATCAAAACTCATTCAGTAGAGTTCATTTTGAAGTTTGTGAAGTCAAAACATTTGGTGGATGTGTTTATCTAACAAGCTGCTAGGGCTGGGCCGACATGCTTTGGTCCCGATTTGATTCTTACATGATACATGGGTGCCAAGTTGATTTGTATTGTAGTTTTCAGTCACCTTATAAAAACAATACTTATATACTCATGTAAAGGGAAATCCTCTCACACACACAATACTGAAAAGCTTTCATACACACACACACACATACACACAATATACTGAAAAGCTTTCATACACGTCATTGAAACGCTCACACGCAGACAAACATGAGGGTTTCAATATTGTGCATGAGGTCTCAGTATAGTATGTGACATCTCACTTTCAGTGGTGTATCTTAAAGTATTTCCATTGTGTATCTGAAAGTATTTCCATACGTTTCTGAGGTAGTTGTGAATTACGTCCCTGATGGCCCCTCATAGCCACGGTCTTCAAAATTTTGGCGTGAAGTTGCAAAGGCGATCTTGATTACTGATTTGTTTTTCCATTTACTTAGTCATGTTTTCCACAAAATGTCCCAGAGGACAACCAGTAAAAGTCTTCAGATCACTCCACAGGGAATGGAATTTAAAATGATGAAGACTTGGAATTGTGTTTTGATGATGAACTTGTGACTTTGTCTCCCTGCAGGACCTGCTGGGCATGCAGGCCCAGGTGGGGGGGCAGGTGAACGTGGAGGTGGACGCCGCTCCCCAGCAGGACCTGTCCGCCGTCATGGCCGGGATCAGAGAGCACTACGAGACCGTGGCCAACAAGAACCGCAAGGAGCTGGAGTCCTGGTTCCAGACCAAGGTGATCCATAGACAAATATTACTTCTGGTGACTCGGGCGCCCACTGGACCGCACTGTGGGATCCATAAGATCAGGATTTAATGGGCCAATCTGGGTAGAATATACCTGCAGTATGGGGGGGAGGGTGTGTGCGGGGGGGGGAGGATGTGTGTGTGTGTGGGAGGGTGTGTGTGTGTCAGGGGGACGATGTGCGTGTGTAGGAGGACGTGTGTGTGTGTGTGTGTCTGGGGATTGGTGTGTGTGTGTGTGGGAGGGTGTGTGTATGGGAGTGTGTGTGTGTGTGTGTGTGTGTGTGTGTGTGTGTGGGAGGATAGGGGATGTTTTGTGTAGGGTTAGGGTCAGTTACTGGTTTCAAGGACTTCTGCGGTTTAAAAATATCACAAAATTCAACTTCTTCGTCACAATGTTCCTGCCAATCAGCTGCGTTACATGAGGACAGAAAGCTCAGTGTGTTGTCCTCGTGTCGTCTTCATGTTGTCCTCACGTCGTCTTCATGTTGTCCCCATGTCATCCCCATGTTGTCTTTACGTCGTCCTCATGTTGTCCTCATGGTGTCCTCATGGTGTCCTCATGGTGTCCTCATGGTGTCCCCATGTTGTCCCCATGTTGCCCTCATGTTGTCCCCATGTTGTCCTCATGTTGTCCTCATGTTGTCCTCGTATTGTCCTCATGTTGTCCTCATGTTGTCCTCATGTTGTCCCCATGTTGTCTTCATGTTGTCCTATATCAATGTTCTTTTTAATTCCCCAAAATAACATGATTGATTCCAACGCTCTTTGCCAAGAACAAATCTCTACTTTCATTAATTTTGGGTCTTCAATTTTATAGTATTGTAAAACAAATGGAAGTGTTTTTGAAATAGTATTGAGTAAAAGTTGACATCAACATCCATTCCTTTAATTTTAGTCTCAATAATTTCCTATAAATCAGGTTTATTAACCACAAATTACAAAAATAATTAGTTAATGTTAGGTTAATGTTACGTAGTGTTAAATGTCAAAAAAGTGACAAACATTGAATAAAGCGACAAAAACTTAAAAACATTGATTAAAAGCCCCAAAACTCACGAGGAACAGCCGGAACCCAGACAGGATCACGAGGACCGGGAACCAGGACCGGGAACACTGGCAGGACAAACCGATCTGACAAAAGACAAGGGAGGCACAGACATTAAATACACCAGGTAACGAGGTAACGAGGTAACGAGGTAACGAGGTTAAGGTAAGGAGAGGCAGGTGACAGGAGGCCAGGGAATCAGGTGGGGCACATCAGGGAATCACCAGAGCGGGAAGACACAGGAAGTAGAACTAGAGGCGAGACAAGACAAAAAACAGACTTCAAAATAAAACAGGAAACAGAACATGCAGACCCTCGGGGGGGGGGGGGGGGGGGGGGGGGACACAGGACAGGACCAACAACACAAGACTGGCGAGGACACTGAGACACAAACCCCAGGAGGACCAAAAGGGAAAAATAACCCCCCAAAAAACCCTGAACCACAACACAGACAGCAGATTGTCCCAATTCACGTGGGATTTGTCTCCAGTTCTGTTTTCTCCTCTGGGACACAATCAAGGTGGAGCTCATCTCCTAAAACATCTCCACCTGTGAAAGGCTTCTGGGTCAGGTATCAGAGGGTAGGAGTCCATCAGCGGTATGGACTGGAGGACTCATTGTAAATAAGACCTTGTTTGTGTTGTGGTTGCAGTCCGAGGACCTGAACAAGGAGGTGGCCGTGAGCACGGAGACGCTGCAGTCGTCCCGCTCCGAGGTGACGGAGGTGAAGCGCTCGCTGCAGGGCCTGGAGATCGAGCTGCAGTCCCAGCTCAGCATGGTGAGCCACTACCTCAGTCGTTCTTAATCTCATAACTGTTAGTCCTGCTATCTTCATACCATCTTCCTCTTCCTCTCTCTTCACTGTATTCTTCTTGCTGGGAACTGCTGCTGGAAATACCAGTTTCCTTGCAGGAGTCCCCCCAAATTAACAAAGACAGTCTGAGTCTAATCGGACGGAGTAGAGTCCTTTAAATAGATTTAGGATCCGGGCTGAACACAGTGAACCGTCTCAGGTTTCTGTCTGTTGGGATGCATCCTGGTCTGGATTTTTTTTGCTTCTCTTTCGTTGAAATATGTAAAGAAATATTATGTATTTGCATGAACAGCTGTCTTTAATTTCAATGTTAGGTGTGTTCCTTCCACATAATAAGCCCTCAGCAAAGACGTTCCAAAGAGAAATTCCTCGTATGTGTCCTCATACCTGGCAAATAAAGCTGATTCTGATAAAAGATAAAAGATATGTGATATATACAATTAAGGATAAAGAAGATAAGCGACATATACAGTCCTACATTTTATATTCCGAATAGTGCAAACGGAAGGCAAAGCCAAACAGTACGAAGGAAAAACTAAAGATGTGGAAGTCCTCACACTGTTTGTGTCCCCTTTGCAGAAGAAGTCTCTGGAAGGCACCCTGGCCGACACCCAGGGGCGCTACGCCAACATGCTGGCAGGGTACCAGAGGCAGGTGGGGGGGCTGGAGGAACAGCTGGCCCACCTCCGGGCCGACCTGGAGAGACAGGGTCTGGAGTACCAGATGCTGCTGGACATCAAGACCAGGCTGGAGATGGAGATCGCCGAGTACAGGAGGCTGCTGGACGGGGAGAGCTTCAGGTGAATGCACCAGGGCATTCTGGGAGGTTCGGGGTCCGAGATACACCACACAAATACACGTAGACTCGAACTCAGACTCAGACTCTCTTTATTAATCCTCTAGACTTAGACTCAGACTTAGACTTAGACTCAGACTCTCTTTATTATTCCTTTAGACTCAGACTCAGACTCAGACTCAGACTCAGGCTCTCTAGACTCAGACTCAGACTCAGACTCTCTTTATTAATCCTCTAGACTTAGACTCAGACTCTCTTTATTAATCCTTTAGATTTAGACTCAGACTCAGACTTAGACTTAGACTCAGACTCAGACTCAGACCTAGACTCTCTTTATTAATCCTTTAGACTCAGACTCAGACTTAGGCTCAGACTTAGACTTAGACTCAGACTTAGACTCAGACTCTCTTTATTAATCCTCTAGACTTAGACTCAGACTCAGACTCAGACTCAGATGTGTATGTATGTGTATGTATGTATTGTCCTGTCAGATGCAGTACATTACTTAAAAACCATGTGTATATCAGTGTTTGTGTAATATTTCTTCCACCAAATGACTCTTCAAGTGATTCCTCTGTCTCAGAGACAGTAAACTATATTCTCTAAATGATGAAACCCTGAGAGTCTTGCTAGTCGGGGCGCTCCCATCGCCTCCATCGTTCTGCTGTAAGGTTGGGGATTGGGGAGACGGCAGCGCACCCACAACGCTAGCAAGACTCAGGATTAAATTCCCAGGAATTACTTGAAAAGCTGTTTGGTGTTAGATAATAAATCCACAATCGTGCAAAAGAAGTAATGCAAATGAAAGAACATGCATGTGTGTTTGAGTGTCCCAGCTAACGGGAGCTAACAGGAGCTAACAGGCGCTAACAGTAGCTAACGGTAGCTAACGGGAGCTAACGGGGGCTAACGGGAGCTAACGGGGGCAAACGGGGGCTAACGGGAGCTAACGGGGGCTAACAGGACTGTTTGTGTGTCTCCCTGCAGCGCGTCCACCGCCTCTTCATCTTCATCTAAAAGTAAAGTTATGATCATCACCAAAGAATTCAGCGACGATGAGCTGCTGAGTGCCGAGATCCAGAAGTGAGACCGCAGCACGCCCTTCACAATAAAATGATCTGAAAAGTGTTTGTGTGTTTTCTGTGTATTAATATATGTGTGTTGACTCATATTCCTCAAAATATCTACATGGTCTAGTTATTAACCCTTGGGTTGTCTTCCCGTCAAAATTGAAAATCAACATGTTTGTTGATGCTTTTTATCGATGTTTCTATCTTTTTCTTACGTTTTTGTCCCTTTTTCAACACTTTTTTCAATTTGTGTCACTTTTTTTGGTGTTTTCAACACTACGTAACACTAACTTATTAACTTTAGTTTACAATTATTTTTGGAATTTATGGTCGTCAAACCTTATTTTATGGAAATTATACCTAATGTTTGAGTTAGAAAAGCAGAAATTAGGAATTAATGAGACTAAAATTAAAGGAATGGATGTTGATGATAATCACAGACTGGAATATGTCAACTTTTACTCAACACTATTTCAACAACACTTCCATTTGTTTTCAGATGCTATAAAATATAATAAGACCCAAAATTAATGAAAGTAGAGATTTGTACTTGGCAAAGAGCGTTGGAATCAATCATGTTATTTTGGGGAATTAAAAAGAACATTGATATAGGACAACATGAGGACAACATGAGGACAACCTGAGGACAACAGGTCAATCTGACAGTGTGAAATAAAGACACATGGACCACAGAAACCACGTCAGGTTGGTCTTTATTAAAGAACCGGAGACAGACCCTGTTAACACAGTCCAGCGTCTGATTCTGGTCCCTGTCCTCTAACTGATGATCACGGTGCCAGACTTGCCCACCTCCTCCGTTATCACCACCACCTTGGTGGTCTTGGTTGTGGTGGAGGTTGTGCTGGTGCTGATGGTGCTGGTAGAGGTGGCGCTGGTGGCGCGGATGGTGCTGCAGAACAGAAAATAAATTGTTCATTTGATTTGGACTTTTTAATATTTTGATGAGATGGGTTTTACTATTTGATGAAGATAAACATTTGTAGATCTTAGATCGTGAAGGATTACATATTAGGTTTTCTCTTTGTGGTTTAAAGCTCCAGAAGCACATATACACACATATATCACACATATACAAATCCATACACAGATATACAAACACATATCACACATACCTAACAATAAATATACAAATAAAAATAAAAATGCAATGATAAGGTGAGGTACTAGGATAGACTGGGTGATGATGATGTGCAGCGGTTGAACAGTTCAGTAGATCATGGTCAAAATATTGACTATGACTATAAAATATTAACATGATAACCTATAAACTGACTGAGTGAATGGGAACATTATGTAACAGGGAAGAAGTTCTAAGATGTAAGATGGACCCGTTATGACCCCGGTCCAGGTTATGATGAGGGCTGATGGAGCCAATAGGAAAGTTATTCACCACTGTGGTGAATATACAAAAAGATCTGAGCTACTAGATGTATCCACCGGCATGTCTGTGATGAGTTATTATGTGGAAATATGAACAAAGCTACAGAACTGAAGCCATTCATTAGCCTCGGCTATACTCTGTTTCCTGATCTTTAGCTAGTTTAGGCATGCTAACACGCTAAGGTACTCAGGGACCTTTGTACCCGTTTCAAAACCGCTGGGTTTCATTTCGAGGGCCTTTCGGAGCCTGTGTCTGATCTGGAACAAGTTCTTTGAGTGCTGACAGTCAAATAACCTCGGACATGAAACCTGGTTCCAGAGCAGCACCAACTCTTTGCTGGTCTCGAACAAAGTCCTGCTTACATACGGGCTGTGAGCGGGGTTACCGTGACCAACAAGACCAACAGTTGGTCACCAACTACGGATGAAAGAGAACACACTGAGCTCATTGAACTTTCCCCTCGTCCACTCACCTCTTCCCGTCGGACAGGTTGAAGGCTCCGCCAGCACCGGCGGCAGAGGAGGAGGAGAAGTAGGAGGAGGAGGCCCTGGAGACCCGGATCCCGGTCTCTCCGGCTCCCACGTACACGCTGCTGGCCCCCATGCTGCCGACACGGTGGGAGGAGGAGGAGGACATGAGGCTGTTGTGGCTGGAGAAGGAGGTCATGGCTGAGGGTCGGCTGGTCGTTGGCTCTGAGCGGAGAGTGAAGACCTGCTGGGACCGAGGCTCCTTTTAGGCCTCACAATGGGGCCGGGGGCAGGTTCCACCCGGGGGGCGTGGGGGGCAAACTCGCCTGGTGGCTCACATAAAGCCCTGGGGCCTAGAGAGCAAACCGGTCTGAGCTGAACAGGCCGGCCCAGCAGGTCGGGGCCCTCTCCACTACGGTGGAACTTAACTTAATACATCTTTCCTTGTACTTGTACTTTTCAGATTCTCAATTATTTATTGTCATGGTTCCTTTGTACTTTTATATCAAATTAAAAAAAACACATTAATCACCACAAAACACAATGACAAACACTTCAAACAGTTGGTGCAGTATGTTAAAGTACTGCAGTATGTTGTAAAGTTACCAATACAGAATGTTAAAGTACTGCAGTATGTTGTAAAGTTACCAATACAGAATGTTAAAGTACTGCAGTATGTTGTAAAGTTACCAATACAGAATGTTAAAGTACTGCAGTATGTTGAAAAGTTACCAATACAGTATGTTAAAGTACTGCAGTATGTTGAAACGTTACCAATACAGTATGTTAAAGTACTGCAGTATGTTGAAACGTTACCAATACAGTATGTTAAAGTACTGCAGTATGTTGAAAAGTTACCAATACAGTATGTTAAAGTACTGCAGTATGTTGAAACGTTACCAATACAGTATGTTAAAGTACTGCAGTATGTTGAAACGTTACCAATACAGTATGTTAAAGTACTGCAGTATGTTGAAAAGTTACCAATACAGAATGTTAAAGTACTGCAGTATGTTGAAAAGTTACCAATACGGTATGTTAAAGTACTGCAGTATGTTGAAAAGTTACCAATACAGAATGTTAAAGTATTGCAGTATGTTGAAACGTTACCAATACGGTATGTTAAAGTACTGCAGTATGTTGAAAAGTTACCAATACAGAATGTTAAAGTATTGCAGTATGTTGAAACGTTACCAATACAGTATGTTAAAGGCTAGGCAAGGCAGCTTTATCTGTAGAGCACATTTCAGCAACAGGGCAATTCAAAGTGCTTTACACAAAATCATTAAACAGATAAAACACAAGTACAAACAGTTAAAAATCATAAGCATTAAAAACCGGTAAAACACATGAATAGACAGTTAAAAACAAAATAGAAACGTTAGGACACATAAAACACAAGAATAAAAGTTACAGTGCAGCATAAGAAATTTAAAGAAATGAGCATTAATTTAAAGAAAGGCAGCATCAAAAAGAAAGGTCTTCAGCCTTGATTTAAAAGAACTGAGAGTAGCAGCGGATCTACAGGTTTCTGGGAGTTTATTCCAGATATGAGGAGCATAGAAACTGAAAGCTGCTTCACCCTGTTTAGTTCTGACTCTGGGGACAGAAAGTAGACCTGTCCCAGATGACCTGAGAGGTCTGGGGGGTTCATAGTGTAGTAGCAGATCAGAAATGTATTTTGGACCTAAACCGTTAAGGGATTTATAAACTAGCAAGAGTACTTTGAAATCAATTCTTTGAGACACAGGAAGCCAGTGTAAAGACTTCAGAACTGGAGTGATGGGTCCAGTCTCTTGGTCTTAGTGAGGACTGGAGTGATGTGATCCAGTCTCTTGGTCTTAGTGAGAACTGGAGTGATGTGATCCAGTCTCTTGGTCTCAGTGAGGACTGGAGTGATGTGATCCAGTCTCTTGGTCTCAGTGAGGACTGGAGTGATGTGATCCAGTCTCTTGGTCTTAGTGAGGACTGGAGTGATGTGATCCAGTCTCTTGGTCTCAGTGAGGACTGGAGTGATGTGATCCAGTCTCTTGGTCTTAGTGAGGACCCGAGCAGCAGCGTTCTGAATCAGCTGTAGCTGTCTGATTGATTTTTTAGGGAGACCTGTAAAGACCCCGTTACAGTAGTCCAGTCTACTGAAGATGAAAGCATGGACCAGTTTTTCCAAATCCTGTTGACACATAAGTCCTTTAACCCTTGATATGTTCTTAAGGTGACAGTAGGCTGACTTTGTAATTGCCTTAATGTGGCTGTTAAAGTCCAGGTCTGAGTCCATGACTACACCAAGATTTCTGGCTTTGTCTGTTGTTTTTAACATTGTTGTTTGAAGCTGAGCGCAGACTTTTAATCGTTCCTCTTTTGCTCCAAAAACAACCACCTCAATTTTTCCTTCATTTAATTTCAGAAAGTTCTGGGACATCCAGTCGTTAATTTGTTCAATGCACTTAGTCAGTTTTTGTATTGGACTATAGTCCCCTGGCGATAAAGTTATCTAAATTTGTGTGTTGTCCACATAACTATGGTAATTTATTTAGTTGTTCTCCATAATCTGAGCCAGTGGGAGCATGTAGATGTTAAACAGAAGAGGCCCCAGAATAGAGCCTTGGGGAACTCCGCACATCATATTTGTATGCTCAGATGTATAATTACCTATTGTCACAAAGTAATCCCTATTCTGTAAGTAGGTTTCAAACCAGTTTAGTACTGAGCCAGAAAGGCTCAGTAAAAGTTACCAATACAGAATGTTAAAGTACTGCAGTATGTTGGAAAGTTACCAATACAGTATGTTAAAGTACTGCAGTATGTTGAAACGTTACCAATACAGTATGTGAAAGTACTGCAGTGTGTTAAAAAGGTGTCATGGATGTAGTTACACAGTCCGGCCTCTACTTCACGATATCATGTTCCAGAAACAACCAAACTTATAGATCATACGCTACCAGACTCTGATGATGAAATCTATCGTCTGTTCCAGATCTTCATCTCCACCCGGGAGAACGGATCTCTGTACCTGTCCATCGACAACGCCAAGCTGGCTGCAGACGACTTCAGGACCAAGTGAGTTAGAGGGGCTGTTACATAGAACAGGAACATACACACACACACACACACACACACACACACACACACACACACACACACACAACACAAACACAAACACACACACACACACACTCGCAGGCCAAAGCTGCTCTACAAGGTGCCACCTGCCCCTCAGAGACACACACACACAAACACACACACACACACACTCTCACACACACACACACACACACACACACACACACACACACACACCACACACACACACACACACCACACACCACACACACACACACACTCACACATATTCCCTCTCTGATGGCGCAGCATCGGGGGGGGGGGAACTCGGGGTTCAGTGTCTTGCCTTCTATTATAACTAAATTATAAATGCCATAACATTCTGTTCTTCATTCTTAGTCCACCTCACCCTCTCTTTTTAAACTCTAACTCCTTCCACATTTTCCATCATAGAAACTTCATTCACACGTCAGCGTATTCAGCTCGGTGTAGAATGGCGTGCTATTATTTTTATCATTCATAACTTTTATAAATTTCAAAATGTTACACTTTCAAGTCAATACGAGATTATATATGAGAATAAAGAGAGTAGAAAGGTCAGGAGAACAGGAACACGCTCTCTTTTTTTTTTTTCTTTTTTTTTTAAAAGGCTTTATTGAAGTTTTTTACAAATTACATGTTATGACATGTTTATTAGAGAGCAAAAAAGATAAAGACAACAAACTACGAATTACAAAAACATGACAGTTTACATTATAAAGTGCAGAGAGCGATTAAAGTGCATGTGCTAATAGTGCAAAGAACAGACCATAAAGTGCAAAGAGTGCAAAACATTACAAATTAATAATATTCCAAGGTAGGAGCTGATTTTTGTCTAATTTTTTCCTTCTCCTTAACTCAGTGATGACTTGTTTAAAAACGTCATCACTGGAAATGACAGTCTGCTGTATTGTCATACAGCACGTGGTCCTCCATAGTTTAAAATACACGATGCATATTATAATTTGCAAAAGTTCTTTTTCTTTTTCTAACACACTCTGGTCCATTATACAATACATTACACTTTTATAAGTCACATTAAATTTCACACCACACAGTTTCAATTTGTCCCAGACTTCCTGAGCTCTGAAACAGTCCATGAGGAGACGCTGTTGTGTCTCATCATCGTTGCACGTGGTCATGGGACAGGTTTTAGTCTTCACGTAGCAACTCCAAGACACAACAGCTCTCACAGGAAGTCTGTTAACGGCCATCAGCCGCCTCATGTCCCGGATGCTCTCAGACAGGTTTTTATTCTTTAAAAATGTTAGGAGCAGGGTTCCTTCATTTTGGGTTAAGTGTTTATAATCAATAAACCCACCATATTTAAAATCATTGATCTTTAAAAAAAATATTTTTACTTGGGAGGCCGTTCCAATCAATTTTAAGTTTTTGATATTCATCTATGAAATCACCGTAATTGATCATATATTGTGGTCCCTGCCTGGCTCGGCCTCTCCTCTTCCTCCACCTGGAGGAGTCACCCACCCAGAGAGCATTCCTCGACAATGCTGCTGACACGTTTTTTACAAAGGAAATATATAACTTTATCCCCATATCCACGGCCCCAAGCCCCCCATATTCTCTACTTTTATATAAAATCTCTCTTTTTGTGACCTCTCTCGTCGTGCCCCATACCAGATTCACACACTGTTTGTTTAATTGGATTATCATTTTATGAGAAGGAGGAAAGATGTTTGCAATAAAAAGAAGTTTGGAAAGGATGAACGTTTTAATGATATTAACTCTAGATTTATAATTGGTGTTTTTATTTTCCCATTTCTTTACTTCCGCTTTAAACCTCACTGAGCTTAAGGTCCCAGTTTCTCTCACTACAGCATGGGTCTCAAACTCGCGGCCCGGGGGCCAATTGCGGCCCGCGGGATGATATTTTGTGACTTGACATCAAAGTTAAGTGTTAGTGCGGCCCGCGCGTTCTGAAACTTTTTGTCATTGCGCATGTCACTTATGGGCTACCGTAGTAGTCTCCTGACAGCGGCGTAACGGTTGTCAAGCTAGCTAAGTACTCGTTGCGGCAAATGCCTGAGGTTTGACAGTGTGATGTCTGTTGTTGTGAAATTCACCAACCATATCAGATCTAGGGGCTTAAAGCACCGGCAGTTCCGCGCCCTGTTTGGAGGAAATAGTTGTTGTTTTTTTGGTTACGTGATGCGGCCCAGCCAAACCCAGACTCTACTTTCAGCGGCCCCCAAGTAAGTTGAGTTTGAGACCCCTGCACTACAGTCATGGTTACAAATGGTTAAACCCCAAATTTTAATCTCATCTTTTACTTTAATGTTAATATCACGTTTTGCTTGTTTCGATCCAATCCAAACTCCTTCTGTTTCATTATGATTTAGCTTAGCACCCGAAGCTAACTCATATAAACTTAAATGATTAGTTAAAATATCCATCTCCATTTGATTTTTTATTACCACAGTGACGTCATCTGCATACGCCATTGCGGTGACTTTGGGGGCGAGCCCGACATGAGTCCCGGCTATGAGGCAGTCAGAGTTGATGGTCTTGATCAGGGGGCTGATGGCCAGGATGTATAACGCTGCACTCAGGGGGCAGCCCTGTTTCACCCCCCTCTCCACGTTAAAAGGCTCAGTTAAAACACTGTTTACATTAATGCGCACACTGGATTTAATATACAGACATTTGACCATATGAACAAAGGATTCTGGGAACCCATAATGTTCCATTACAGCCCATAAATAATCTCTGGACACATAATCAAAGGCTTTCTTTTGGTCCAGCCCGATTATATAAAAGTAATTTTTCCCGGGTTTATTGATCATTTCTCTCAGTGTGCAGAGGTTGTCCCCCATCAGACGGCCTTTAATGTCTGCTCTCTCTCTATCATATCATCTAGACCAGACCTGGGCATCTTACGGCCCGCGGGCCACATCCGGCCCTTTGTGCGTCCCTGTCCGGCCCGCGTGAGGCCAATCATAAATTACAAAATAAATTTTAAAAATGTCTATGTCGCAATTGTATATACAAAGTGTATTGCATATTTGTTTACGTTTTTTTTTTTTTTTTTTCTTTTTTATTATTATTATAATTTTTTTTAATTGTTATTTATCATTTATTAATTAATTATTTAATTTTCCTCGGCATAAGGGGTTGTTGGGGTTGGAATGGGGTTAATAGAAGGGTGTCTTGTTACAAATGTCATTTTACTGTTGTACTGTACAATAACCTTCTCTAAAACAATAAAAATAATTTGAAAAAAAAAAAATAAAATGTCTATGTCGAGTGTGCAATACAACGGTGATGCTTTTGTTTTGAAAAGCGTTATTTGTGTTACTTCCGTGTGGACGTATGCGCGTTCGTGATTGTGAGTGAAGGTGAACAGCGGCAATCACAAATTACAAAATAAATTTAAAAAAACATCTATGTCGTGCGTGCAACACAAATGTGCTGCTTTTATTTTGAAAAGTGTCATTTATGGACGTATGTGCGTGCGTAACCTGTGAGGGAAGGTGCAGCGACACGTGATGCCCGGTGCTTTTATTTCCGACATGATTTCCTCTTCCGAGTTTGATCTATTCTTCATTTGTTTTAAATTAACATATCGCTCCATCAAGGCATTATATTCTACATTTTTTATCTTATTAATTTCTCGACACTTAAATCTAAAAAAAGTCTTTTAATCTTAGTTTTACTAATTCCCATAATTCTATATTAGATTTAGTTAGACATTTTAATTGTAATATTTTACGGATTTCTAGTTTTAATTCTACTAATAAGTCTGAGTTCTTCAGGCACTGGGAGTTTAACTTCCAGAAGCCTCTGGTTTCTGAGGACCCAGAGGATAAGACGCTGTGGACTAGGAGATGATCAGAGACGTCTTCAGCACTGTCCCATAGTGAAGGACTTTAAAGTGTTTGGAGACATATATTCTATCTGTTTGGGTCTTTGTCTTCTGGTCAAACCGAGTAATCTGGACCCCGACGGGATGAATACAACGACACAATCTAATAATTCAGCTTCTTCACAAATTCTTTTAAAAGCTTCCCTTCAGATAGCAATTTATAAATGTTGGGACTAACTATATCATCTTTATTGGTAACTGTATTAAAATCACCACATAGAATAAGTTTATATCCAACAGTTAGAAGCTCTCTAAGTCTTTTAAAAAGTTGAGTCTTTTTAACTCTTTCTGGAGCAGTGTACACTCTTCTACGTATTACAACAACATCACTAGATTTAAAGAATATCCCGACACCATCAGTGTGTTTGTGTGTGTTAATATCTGTAGTGTTGACTCATATACCTCAAAATATCTACACGCTCTAGTTATTAACCCTGGTGTTGTCTTCCTGTCAAAATTGAAAATCAACACTTTTATTGATGCTTTTTATCAATGTTTTTATCTTTTTCTTATGTTTTTGTCCTTTTTTCAACACTTTGGACACTTTTTTTGACGTTTTCAACACTACGTAGCACTAACTTATTAGCTTTAGTTTACAGTTATTTTTTGGAAATTATGGTCAATAAACTTCATTTATAGGAAATTATACCTAATGTTTGAGTTAGAAAAGCAGAAATTAGGAATTATTGAGACTAAAATTAAAGGAATGGATGTTGACGATAATCACAGACTGGAATATGTCAACTTTTACTCAACACTATTTCAACAACACTTCCATTTGTTTTACAATGCTATAAAATATAATAAGACCCAAAATTAATGAAAGTAGAGATTTGTTCTTGGCAAAGAGCGTTGGAATCAATCATGTTATTTTGGGGAATTAAAAAGAACATTGATATAGGACAACATGGGGACAACATGAGGACAACATGAAGACAACATGAGGACAACATGAGGACAACATGAAGGCAGCATGAGGACAACATGAGGACAACATGAGGACAACATGAAGGCAACATGAGGACAACATGAGGATGACATGGGGACAACATGAGGACAACATGAAGACAGCATGAGGACAACATGAGGATGACATGGGGACAACATGAGGACAACATGAGGGCAACATGAAGAGAACATGAAGACAGCATGAGGACAACATGAAGACAGCATGAGGACAACATGAGGATGACATGAGGACAACATGAGGACAACATGAGGACAACACGAGGACAACATGAAGACAACATGAGGACCACATGAAGACAACATGAGGGCAACATGAGGACAACATGAGGACAACATGAAGACACCATGAGGACAACATGAGGTTAATAAAGTCAAATCATCACATCCGTCAGTGTGAAATAAAGACACATGGACCACAGAAACCACGTCAGGTTGGTCTTTATTAAAGGACTGGAGACAGACCCTGTTAGATCCTGGTCCCTGTCCTCTAGCTGCTGATCACGGTGCCGGACTTGCCCACCTCCTCCGTTATCACCACCACCTTGGTGGTCTTGGTTGTGGTGGAGGTCGTGCTGGTGGAGGTGGCGCTGCTGGCGCTGGCGGCGCTGCTGGTGCTGCAGAACAGAAAATAAATGATTCACTTGATTTGGACTTTTTAATATTTGACGAAGATAAACAACGTCGGTAGATCTTAGATCGTGAAGGATTACATATTAGTTTTTATTTGTGTGGTTTAAAGCTGCAGAAGCTGATCTCATGGGAAATAAAACGGCATTTTCATCTTCATGGAGTCAAAACAAAGAGAAATAAAAATGTACAGAGATACAAAATCACAACTGTGGACAGACAGACAGAGAGAGAGAGAGAGAGAGAGAGAGAGAGAGAGAGAGAGAGAGAGAGAGAGAGAGAGAGATAGATGGATAGATAGATAGATAGATAGATAGATAGATAGATAGATAGATAGATAGATAGATAGATAGATAGATAGATAGATACTTGATTCATCCCAAAGGAAATGTTTGGCAACCAGTAGCAAGACAACCATAACACAACAAATACATACACACACATATATACACATATCTGAAAATAAAAATAAAAATAAAATAAATATTAAAAACCACTCCCGATGCCATGACCATGATGGGGTGAGATACTCTGGTAGACCGGGTGTGATGATGATGTGCAGGGGTTGAACAGTGCAGTAGAGCATGGTAAAAATATTGACTATGTCTATAAATTATTAACATAATAATCCATAAAATGACTGAGTGAATAAGAATAAGAAGTTCTAAGCTGTAAGATGGAGACCCCGGTCCAGGTGGGGGCTGATGGAGCCAATAGGAAAGTTGTAGAGCACTGGGGTGAATAAGACAGAAAGGACCCGAGCTACAACAACTGTCGGCGACAAAATGTCTCCGCCTGCATGTCAGCGATGAGGAATTATGTGGAAATACGAACAAAGCTGCAGAACTGAAGACATTCATCAGCCTCGGCTGCATCGGTTTACTGATCTTTGGCTAGTTTAGGCGTGCTAACACGCCAAGCTACCCAGGGACCTTTGTCCCCGTTTCATAACCGCTGGGTTCGGAGCCTGTGTCTGATCTGGAACAAGTTCTTTGAGTTCTGACAGTCAAATAACCTCGACCATGAAACCTGGTCCCAGAACAGCACCCCGTCTTTGCTGGTCTCACGCCAAGTCCTGCTTACATACGGGGCTGTGAGTGGGGTCACCGTGACCAACAAGACCAACAGTTGGTCACCAACTCCGGGTGAAAGAGAACAAAATCATTGAACTTTCCCCTCGTCCCCTCGTCCCCTCGTCCCCTCACCTCTCCCCGTCCAGCAGCCTCCTGTACTCGGTGATCTCCATCTCCAGTCTGGTCTTGATGTCCAGCAGCTCGGCGTACATGGCCCTACTGCTCTCCAGGTCGGCCCTGAGGTGGGACAGCTGCTCCTCCAGCCCCCCCACCTGCCTCTGGTAACCTGCCAGCATGTTGGCGTAGCGGCTCTTGGTCTCAGCCAGAGTCGCCTCTACAGCTCCTTTCTGTTGAGGACGAGGAGGACAGTCAGGTCACTTTGATTGACAGTAAGACGTCCTTTAGGACCTTTTAACACCCCAAACCTGATCTTCAAGGGTCATCATGTTTCAGTCGTCAGTAGCAGACTGAAGGGAAACCTTTTCACATCGTTGGCGTTGTTTTGGTTCTAGATTTTGCTAATATATCCCAACATGCAGATCAATGTTACATGATGACTTGATGAAGACTTAGAGTTTCCTTACCATGCTGTTCTCAGACTGTAGTTGGATCTGCAAAGACTGGAGAGTCCGTTTGACCTCGGAGATCTCGGTCTTGGACGTCTGCAGGGTCTCGGTGCTCACAGCCACCTCTTTGTTCAGCTCGGCCGACTGGGAAGAACAACCAAAGGTGTTATTGGTCCCAGATCAGGGTCCCAGAGACCAGCGGGATGTTATCTGAGACACATCCCAGATCAGGGTCCCAGAGACCAGCGGGATGTTATCTGAGACACATCCCAGATCAGGGTCCCAGAGACAGAAACTAAAGATTTTAAAAACTATAAAGTTTGAAAACTATCCTAAACCACAACTGGTCTCACCTTGGTCTGGAACCAGGACTCCAGCTCTTGGCGGCTCTTGTTGGCCATGGTCTCGTAGTGCTCTCTGATCCCTGCCATGACGGCGGACAGGTCCTGCTGGGGAGCGGCGTCCACCTCCACGTTCACCTGGCCCCCCACCTGGGCCCGCAGGGCCAGCAGATCCTGCAGGAAGATGCCGGTTAATCTTCTGTCTTATAATCTTTTTCTTAACCCCCGAGCACCAAAGTACCGGGGACCTACGGTTTTTATTCTTATGCAAAACAGCTATTTTACATGTTCATATTTGTTTCTGTGTTCATTGTTTATTTCATAATAATGTTTAATTTGTGTATAATATAGGATACTATATAGTATAATATAATATATGTTTCTTTATGTAAGCACCATTCACCAACTTAATAACTTATTGTGGTAATAAATCCTTTTCTGATTCTGATTTATAAGGATTTATATTTTTCACGTATTTTAAGGGCTTGGTCGAAAAGTAAACAAAAAAAAAATATGTCAGTGTCAGATCTGGCAAAGATTGAGATGTGGTGCAGGGACCGGGCTCCATAGCGCCCCCTACCGCACGCCGCGGTTTGGATAAAGTTAATTTGATGTTTACGAAATTGGGTGGTAACATTTTTTTTATCTTTAAATTTTTTTTCCCCCAACAGGAAGTCGCCCATCTTGGATTTCGTGCGTTAATTTTCATTTTACGAACACTTTTCAGCCACTTTCTAAATAATAATTCTTTTGATTTAAAGTCCCATTTGTTCAGAGGTGGAATGTGAGACATCACAACCGCCCATGTTACAGTAAGTGAGTAGTTTTTTGTTTGCATGCTTTAAGTATTTAAAATAGTTTTTAAAAATGTATATTTTTACTTGTACTTAATCATGAGTTGTTGGAAGTATTGTACTGTACTTTGCTACATTTTAAATCTCATCCATTGAAAAAAAGTAAATAAAAAAGGTCTCTAACTGTTTTGCAGAAGTATCTAAATGGTGTCAAATCACAAAAGACTGTGATTTAATGAAAGAAGTATAAATAAGATGTTGAAGTATAAATATTAAAAACTATGTCAAACAGTAAATAAGTAACTTTTATTCTGAATAAATTCTAAAAGAGTTACTTTATATTTTTACTTTCATAGCTGTAATTTTACTTTAAGTAAAAGTTCATCCAAGTCTTAGTACTCCTACTTAAGTAGAATATTGTTGTACTTTTCCCACCTCTGCGTAACATATGAAATATGATCCATTTTCCTCCAGGCCAGCTGGTATTTAGCGCGTTCATTTTCATGTCACGGCCACTTTTTCAGGGACTTTAGGATAAAAAACTCAAAACGTTTCAGCCACTTTCAAAGCAGTAAATCATTTTGAGATTTTAACGGTGCTTTGCAGCTTGAGCGTATTTTTGCGTCTGGTTTCAGAGCTCCCACCTCCTCGTGGTTCTTCTTGAGGTAGATGAGTTCCTCCTTCAGACCCTCGATCTGCATCTCCAGGTCGGATCTCGCCAGAGTCAGCTCGTCCAGGACTCTCTTCAGCCCGGCGATGTCGGCCTCCACCGACTGGCGCATGGCCAGCTCGTGCTCGAACCTGCACACACACACACACGGGAGAATGAGATCCAGGAACTCACCTGAAGGTTGAGAGAACTGCGTTGATGGCGGATAATGCCTGGACGCTACGGGAGACAGAAGCTGCATTTCATTAGTGCTTCAACATGCCCGCGGTCCTTTGGTCTGGAAAGGGAAGTGACCCTGGTTGAGACCGACCCTCGGAGGGCTGAGTCCCACCAGAGGGGGATTAGATCACCCACAATGCTTTGTTAGTTATGCGTTCTGTGCAAGAAAATCCATCTATGGGTAGGTTGCAGTCATGGACGTCACAGCTGAAACTCCTGCTGCTGACCACCAAAGGAGGAGGAAACTAATACATTCAATAAATGCATTTTGACTTTTTAGTTTCCCCATTGTTAGCTTGATAACCCTAACTGATCCCGAACCGACCCCTAACCCTAACCGACCCCTTACCGACCCCTAACCCTAACCGACCCCTAACCAATCCCTAACCCTAACCGACCCCTAACGACCCCTAACCAACCCCTAACCCTAACCGACCCCTAACCCTAACTGACTCCGAACCCTGACCGACCCCTAACCAACCCCTTACCCTAACCGACCCCTAACCCTAACTGACTCCAAACCCTGACCGACCCCTAACCGACCCCTAACCAACCCCTAACCCTAACCAACCCCTAACCCTAACCGACCCCTAACTAACCCCTAACCTTAACCGACCCCTAACCCTAACCGACCCCTTACCAACCCCTAACCCTAACCGACCCCTAACCCTAACCGACCCCTAACCAACCCCTAACCCTAACTAACCCCTAACCCCCAACCCTAAAACCAACAATTACCATCAAACGTCATACCTCTTAGCTGATTTTAGCAATAAATTACGCTTAAACAAAGAAACGTGATTATTAAAAAAAAAAAGTCAATTAGACAATAGTGTAATATTTGTTACAGGTCGATCCGTACAGTTTAGGCTGAAAGTGAAGGAAGGGGGCAGGTTCCATTTCTATCCCCCGCTCCCCCACCCCGCCCACTTTCCCTCTGCTCTCCAATATATAGTATGATATAATATAATAGTTTAATAGTATGATAGGGGAAGGGAAGGAGGGCATGTTGACAGACACACAGTCTCTCACTCACTTGAGCCTGAAGTCGTCGCTGGCCAGCCGGGCGTTGTCGATGGCGAGGACGAGGCCGGCGTTCCCACGAGTAGCGGCGTTGATCTGAAAAGTTCAAAAAGTTACAAACTTCAACTTAAAATGTTACAAAAGGACACAAGATATTAAACTTAAGAGTTTAAAAAACTAAATGTTAACCTTCTGAGGACAGCAGATGTCTTCTATTGTGTGCAGATGATGTCTTAATTAGCTTTGTAGCAACTCATTTAGCAACGGCTCGATGTTTCTCAATATCAAAATCTCACGCAATAAAGCTTTAAGAAGATATGTAGAACTTCCAATTCGTAAATGTGAACATCAGCTTTTGAGCTTCATTGGCCGAGTGATCTGTTTACACAACGTTGTGGGACACACGAAGGCAGAGTTTGTTCTGAATATTTCACTATCAACACATGGGATCCGTTAAATACCGATACCTTAGGAGGAGAATCTAAGAAGATATGTAGAAATGGAAGAAAATGCCCTCAGAGTCCAGAGTCTCTGTGCTCACCTGGTCCTGCAGGTCTGTGATGCGGACGTGGTACGCGGTCCAGTCGTGGGACGCAGGTTTGAGCCTGCTCTCCATGAACTGCCTGATCTTGAGCTCCAGGTCTGCGTTGGCCTTCTCCAGGCTGCGCACCTTGTCCAGGTAGGACGCCAGGCGGTCGTTGAGGTTCTGCATGGCCACCTTCTTGTTGTCGGAGATGTCGACGGCATCGGACAGGTTGAAGGCTCCGCCAGCACCGGCCGCAGAGGAGGAGGAGGAGGAGGAGAAGGAGGAGGAGGCCCTGGAGACCCGGATCCCGGTCCCTCCGGCTCCCCCGTACACGCTGCCGGCCCCCATGCTGCCGACACGGCGGGAGGAGGAGGAGGACATGAGGCCGCTGTGGCTGGAGAAGGAGGTCATGGCTGAGGGTCGGCTGGTCGTCGGCTCTGAGCGGAGAGTGAAGACCTGCTGGGACCGAGGCTCCTTTTATGCCTCTCACTGAGGCCGGGGGCAGGTTCCAAGGCGGGCGGGGGGGGGGGGGGGGGGGGGGGGGGGGGGTGCCAAACTCGCCTGGTGCCTCACATAAAGCCCTGGGGCCAGAGAGCAAACCGGTTGGAGCTGAACAGGCCGGCCCAGCAGGTCGGGGCCCTCTCCACTACGGTGGAACGTAACTTAATGCAGTTTTCCAGGGACAAGGATGAGGTACTTGTACTTTTTAGATTCTCAATAATTATTGTCATGGTTCCTTTTGTACTTTCATAGCAAATGAAAAACTGCAGTGCCACAAGAAACGACTACAATCATATAGACGTATATGTAAGAATATGTAACAACCACATTAATAACCACATGCTACATTGTCAAACACTTCAAACAGTACAGTGTGTTAAAGTACTGCAGTATGTTGAAAAGTTACCAGTACAGTGTGTTAAAGTACTGCAGTATGTTGAAAAGTTACCAGTACAGTGTGTTAAAGTACTGCAGTATGTTGAAAAGTTACTAGTATAGTATGTTAAAGTACTGCAGTATGTTGAAAAGTTACCAGTACAGTGTGTTAAAGTACTGCAGTATGTTGAAAAGTTACCAGTACAGTGTGTTAAAGTACTGCAGTATGTTAAAAAGTTACCAGTACAGTGTGTTAAAGTACTGCAGTATGTTAAAGTACTGCAGTATGTGCAACACATCACCTTGCACCTGTTCACTGGTTGTGGTGGAATGTAACTAAGTACATGTACTCCAGTACTGTACTTCAGACCACATGTTGAGGTACTTGTACTTTACTGGAGTCTTTTCTTTTGATGTTACTTTCAGAGAGAAATATTCCACTTTAGATACTAGTTAATTAAGATACTAGTTACTTTAGATACAAGTTACTTTAGTTACTAGTTACTTTAGATACTAGTTACTTTAGATACTAGTTAATTAAGATACTAGTTACTTTAGATACTAGTTACTTTAGATACTGGTTAATTTCCACATTAATATTCCTGCACAGTAAACACATGTAGTTCCTAATTTGATGTTTATTAAAAAGTAACCATAGCAACAATATGAGGGCTCCAGGTCCAGCTGAGATGATAATGTCATCAAACAGCTGGTCACATGTTCTAATTCTTCATCTCCGTCCTCCTGATGATACTTACAGACTTGTACTGAAGTTACATTTTAAATCTAGGATCTATGTGGCATTAGAACTTGTACTGCAGTAATCTGATTACTTGTTGCAGCGCTGGGCCTGATGCTGACGTGTGACTTCACCTCCATGGTGACACGTCCTGTCACCACCTGTCAGCTGTGATAAGATCTCAACGCCTCCTCCTGTCACCTGATTCGTCATCTTCTCGCCTCAGGGCTGAGCTGTCAATCATCAGCTTGACTCATTTTTTTATGAAGACACAGGTGAACTTTGTGATAAGATCTCCCCCCCCCCCCCCCCCCCTGGTCCTCCATCTTGTTCCCTGGGGGCAGAGCTGGGAGCTGTGAGGCGTTTGTGGTCCGACAGATGTGTGTTCCTCGGGGCTCCGTGTGGACTGATGGGACCGTCGGCTCCTCCGGGGGAACAGGAGGATCCGACGGGTCGGGCTCCATTCCTGCTCCCCCCCCCCCCCCCCCCCCCATCAGGTGAGCTCCGACAGCCTCACACTCTCCACACAGCGAGTCCCCAACACCCCCCGTTGGTCTTCAACATGGAGTTACTTTAGGAATGATAGTTAATGTGTGGCATGGCACCGAGTGGCCGTCGCACACAGTTACACAACACAACGCAACACAACACAACCCAACGCAACGCAATGCAACACAATCAACACAACACAACGCAACACAACAACGCAACACAATCAACACAACACAACGCAACACAACAACGCAACACAATCAACACAACACAACGCAACACAACAACGCAACACAACACAACCCAACGCCACGCAACGTAACACAATTAACACAACCCAACGCAACGCAACACAACAACGCAACACAACACAACACAACGCAACACAACAACGCAACACAACACAACACAACGCAACGCAACGCAACACAACACAACACAAAAGATATTTCATCAACAAATACCAGTCCAATATCTCACACACAACATACTCTACTTAAACTAACCATGAAATATATAAAACTAACCATGAAATACATAAAACTAACCATGAAATACATAAAACTAACCATGAAATACATAAAACTAACCATGAAATACATAAAACTAACCATGAAATACATAAAACTAACCATGAAATACATAAAACTAACCATGAAATACATAAAACTACCATGAAATATATAAAAACTAACCATGAAATACATAAAACTAACTATGAAATATATAAACTAACCATGAAATATATAAACTAACATGAAATACATAAAACTAACCATGAAATACATAAAACTAACCATGAAATATATAAAACTAACTATGAAATATATAAACTAACCATGAAATATATAAAACTAACCATGAAATATATAAAACTAACCATGAAATACATAAAACTAACCATGAAATATATAAAACTAACCATGAAATATATAAAACTAACCATGAAATATATAAAACTAACCATGAAATACATAAACTAACCATGAAATACATAAAACTACCATGAAATATATAAAACTAACCATGAAATACATAAAACTAACCATGAATACATAAAACTAACCATGAAATACATAAAACTAACCATGAATATATAAAACTAACCATGAAATACATAAAACTAACCATGAAATACATAAAACTAACCATGAAATACATAAAACTAACCATGAAATACATAAAACTAACCATGAAATACATAAAACTACCCATGAAATATATAAAACTAACCATGAATACATAAAACTAACCATGAACATACATAAACTAACCATGAAATATATAAACTAACCATGAAATACATAAAACTAACCATGAAATACATAAAACTAACCATGAAATACATAAAACTAACCATGAAATACATAAACTAACCATGAAATATATAAAACTAACCATGAAATACATAAAACTAACCATGAAATAATAAAACTAACCATGAAATACATAAACTAACCATGAAATACATAAAACTAACCATGAAATACATAAAACTAACCATGAAATACATAAAACTAACCATGAAATACATAAAACTAACCATGAAATACATAAAACTAACCATGAATACATAAAACTAACATGAAATACATAAACTAACCATGAAATATATAAAACTAACCATGAAATACATAAAACTAACCATGAAATACATAAAACTAACCATGAAATACATAAAACTAACCATGAAATATAAAAGACTTCACAGACAGATGTAGTACTGTTCAGTTTTGTACAGTTCCTAAAGTAACTCCATGTTGAAGACCAACGGGGGGTGTTGGGGACTCGCTGTGTGGAGAGTGTGATGCTGTCGGAGCTCACCTGATGGGGGGGGGGAGCAGGAATGGAGCCCGACCCGTCGGATCCTCCTGTTCCCCCCGAGGAGCCGACGGTCCCATCAGACACACGGAGCCCCGAGAGAACACACATCCTGTCGGACCACAAACGCCTCACAGCTCCCAGCTCTGCCCCCAGGGGACAAGATGGAGGACCAGGGAGGGGGGGGGGGGGGGGGGGGGGGGAGATCTTATCACAGCTGACGGGTGCTGGTCTAAGATCTTCAGTTTACTGTCACAGAGGAGACAAAAAACTAGAAAATATTCACATTTAACACGCTGACAACACACAGGTTCACCTGTGTCTTCATAAGAAATGACTCAAGCTGATTATGTAGTTTATGAGATTAAATTAATAGTCGACAACTAATCGTTTCATCTCTGCTTTTTAGTCCTCTAGAAACAAAGGAGGTTCTGGAGGGCCAGCCGTCCTGTTTCATTACCGAAGAGAAGTATTTCCGCCTTATTTTTGTTTTAAATCCCAAAGTGTTACATGATAAAACTGGTAAGACATGGAGAGCGTTCTTTGAGAAAATTGCTCAGAGAAGTGTAAAGATTTCGTGGAAATAATAAAATGTTATTTGTTAGTTTGAATATTGTCCCTGTCCCCCTGTCCCTGTCCCCCGGTACCGTCCCTTTAACATCAGACGTAACAGGAAACGGTGGAATCCACCATCTCAATACTGTTTTTTTTTCATCCCTTCAACCACTGATGTCACTCAGGACTTGTTATGTGTCATAAAGGAGACTTTTACAAGACTGATTTAATTTTAATTTTAATTTTAATTTAATTTAAATTTAATTTAATTTATACTGTTTATTGATCCCCATGATACAATGTACACTCTGTACACTTTGTTAGAATCACTACACCCAGGCCTGAACTACACACACCTGCTCAGGAACTACTCGTGCACTGGGCTGGCTGGGGCTCAGTGGTAGAGCGGTTGCCTGCCAGTCGGAAGGTTGGTGGTTTGATCCCTGGCCCTGCAGTCCCACGTTGAAGTGTCCTTGGGCAAGACACTGAACCCCAAGTTGCCCTCAGTGCTGCGCATCGGAGTGTGAATGTGTGTGAGTTTATATTTGGGGCCTGTTGCACAAAAGTAGAATAAAGATATCCAGGATAAATGAAAAAGCGCAGCTTGACTTAGTGAGATCTGCTCATCGCGGCTTAATCGGTTACACGTAGATAGCCAGGATGAACAGGTGGAGCTATGTCCAGCTAGGTGGAGATAACCAGGATGAACAGGTGGAGCTATGTCCAGCCAGGTGGAGATAACCAGGATGAACATGTGGAGCTATGTCCAGCCAGGTGGAGATAACCAGGATGAACAGGTGGAGCTATGTCCAGCTAGGTGGAGATAACCAGGATGAACAGGTGGAGCTATGTCCAGCCAGGTGGAGATAACCAGGAGGAACAGGTGGAGCTATGTCAAGCCAGGTGGAGATAACGATGATGAACAGGTGGAGCTATGTCCAGCCAGGTGGAGATAACCAGGATGAACAGGTGGAGCTATGTCAAGCCAGGTGTAGATAGCCAGGATGAACAGGTGGAGCTATGTCCAGCCAGGTGGAGATAACCAGGATGAACATGTGGAGCTATGTCCAGCCAGGTGGAGATAACCAGGATGAACAGGTGGAGCTATGTCAAGCCAGGTGTAGATAGCCAGGATGAACAGGTGGAGCTATGTCAAGCCAGGTGTAGATAGCCAGGATGAACAGGTGGAGCTATGTCAAGCCAGGTGTAGATAGCCAGGATAAGTGCACGTTCACGGCTTTCTCAGATAGACCACGGTATCGATCCCAGATTTACTGATGCAGAGATGAGAAGACGCATGCGCCAGATGTTTCACCCAATGAGCAGCAGCTTCTAATGGACAATAACGAGGAGGGGAAGAATATGGAAAAAGGGAAATACGGCTCTTATCAAACGGAGAGAAAAAACCGACATAGCGGACCCGACTGAATATGTGGGGGTTTAAAAATATCTACTTTGCCTCAAAAGAGAGCAGAGGGAACTAATGTTCCTCGGGAAATGGACCCTACGGACTTTAGGCTTAATTTCAAACCCTTATTCACAACGTGAGAACATGTTTTACAACCATGCACAAATCTCTATGAGCTATATCTAATTCTTTGTACAATTAATGTTCATACAGAACAATCAGAAAGGGACAACAACTAGAAAAAAAAGTAAATGACTTCAATACACGCTGTGAGCATATCTTTAAAACAATATTCATGTTTTTTTATTCTTCTGACCAGTGACCGCACCAAACTAAAAAGATTAAGAAGCATTGTGGTGTTCCCGGTGTGATGAATGATAACTACACTTTATACGTGCAAAGGCCATGTTATTAGTCCGGTGATGTGAGAGCTATTGAGAAGGTTATGAAACCAATGTAAGCTATAACAAAAAACAATAGGCCCACTTATTAAGGAGTAACACAAACTACTCTTTATTAGAGAAGGACAAGCAACAAGAACATGAATCATGAATGTATTGGTCTCTGACCAGTCTGCCATTAATATCATCTGGAATATCACTACATTATTATCATCTGGAATATCACTACATTATTATCATCTGGAATATCTCTACATTAATATCGTCACACTTAATCTCCGGAGCGCGTCCTGTAGAAACCTGAAGCTGAGACCACGGACGCTGCGCTGCTCTTCTCTACTTTTACAGAGAGAGTGGACACTGACGCAACTCGCAGGTCTGCTGGCAGGCAATAGCCACCGGGCACCGGGCACCGGGCAGCGGCCACCGGGTAGCAGCCACCGGCCACCGGGCACCGGGCACCGGCGCCGGGCAGCAGCCACCGGCCACCGGGCAGCAGCCACCGGGCACCGGCCACGGGCAGCAGCCACCGCCACCGGGCAGCGGGCAGCAGCCACCGGCCACCGGGCAGCAGCCACCGGGCACCGGGCAGCAGCCACCGGGCACCGGGCAGCAGCCACCGGCCACCGGGCAGCGGGCAGCAGCCACCGGGCAGCGGGCAGCAGCCACCGGGCACCGGGCAGCAGCCACCGGCCACCGGGCAGCGGGCAGCAGCCACCGGCAGCGGGCAGCAGCCACCGGCCACCGGGCAGCAGCCACCGGGCACCGGGCAGCAGCCACCGGGCACCGGGCAGCGGCCGCACGCCTGGCAGCCTCGAGACAGTGCAGTCCCAGCGGGAAAAGTCCCACTCCGCATCAGGGTGCCAGTGCAACCATGTCTAACATCTAAACAGCTGTAGTAGAGTTTAAATCAAACTCGCGAAAACAAAAGTGACAAGTAGGCTAATGCATGTTAATAAAAATAAAGCAGAACACATGCAGAAGACAATGAATAACTGTTAAACACGTTTATTTCGGATCAGAGCCGCAGCTGATTTGACACATGAGACTCCAGGATTAATCTTAGCCCAGCTGTTGGCCCGGCTGTTGGCCCGGCTGTTGGCCCGGCTGTTGGCCCGGCTGTTGGCCCGGCTGTTGGCCCGGCTGTTGGCCCGGCTGTTGGCCCGGCTGTTGGCCCGGCTGTTGGCCCGGCTGTTGGTCTGCTCTGGACCAGGCTAGCCGCAAAGAATAAATCTCCATGGTAACTTGGCTGGGCTTAATTCAATCTGGTTTCGTGCAACCGAGTCCAAGCTAAATTCATCCAGGATAACTTGAATATCCCGGGTTAATCCCTTATCCTAGTTTCGTGCAACAGGCCCCCGGTGTGTAGATGTGTGTGAGTGTGTATCTGATGAGCAGGTGTGTAGATGTGTGTGAGTGTGTATCTGATGAGCAGGTGTGTAGATGTGTGTGAGTGTGTATCTGATGAGCAGGTGTGTAGATGTGTGTGAGTGTGTATCTGATGAGCAGGTGTGTAGATGTGTGTGAGTGTGTATCTGATGAGCAGGTGTGTAGATGTGTGTGAGTGTGTATCTGATGAGCAGGTGTGTAGATGTGTGTGAGTGTGTATCTGATGAGCAGCCCCGGCCACAGTGTATGAATGTGTGTGAATGGTGAATGTTTCCTGTAGATGTAAAAGCGCTTTGTTAAGACTAGAAAAGCGCTATATAAATACAGCACATTTACTAATGGAGAGATGTCAGAGGGGGGGGAGGACAACATGAAAACAACATGAGGACAACAAGAGGGCAACAGGGGGACGACAGTAGGACAATACGAGGTCAACACGAGGGCAACACGAGGACGACAAGAGGGGAAATTAAATCGTTTTGCATCCAATTGTTTCCTTTCAAGTAAAGAGAGACATGAGAGAAAGTGTCAGACTGGAGGAGAAGTCCCTCCAGCTGCAGACGGCCCCGACCTGCTGGGCCGGCCTGTTCAGCTCCAACCGGTTTGCTCTCTGGGCCCCAGGGCTTTATGTGAGCCACCAGGCAAGTTTGGCACCCCCCCCGCCTTGGAACCTGCCCCCGGCCTCAGTGAGAGGCATAAAAGGAGCCTTGGTCCCAGCAGGTCTTCACTCTCCGCTCAGAGCCGACGACCAGCCGACCCTCAGCCATGACCTCCTTCTCCAGCCACAGCGGCCTCATGTCCTCCTCCTCCTCCCGCCGTGTCGGCAGCATGGGGGCCGGCAGCGTGTACGGGGGAGCCGGAGGGACCGGGATCCGGGTCTCCAGGGCCTCCTCCTCCTTCTCCTCCTCCTCCTCCTCTGCGGCCGGTGCTGGCGGAGCCTTCAACCTGTCCGACGCCGTCGACATCTCCGACAACAAGAAGGTGGCCATGCGGAACCTCAACGACCGCCTGGCGTCCTACCTGGACAAGGTGCGCAGCCTGGAGAAGGCCAACGCCGACCTGGAGCTCAAGATCAGGCAGTTCATGGAGAGCAGGCTCAAACCTGCGTCCCACGACTGGACCGCGTACCACGTCCGCATCAAAGACCTGCAGGACCAGGTGAGCACAGAGACTCTGGACTCTGAGGGCATTTTCTTCCATTTCTACATATCTTCTTAGATTCTCCTCCTAAGGTATCGGTATTTAACGGATCCCATGTGTTGATAGTGAAATATTCAGAACAAACTCTGCCTTCGTGTGTCCCACAACGTTGTGTAAAAATTTGGCCAATAAAGCTGAAAAGTTGATGTTCACATTTCGGAATTATTTGATTGTGCAGAGAAGCAAACGACGAGCTGTCTTCCCTGTCTTCTTATTCCCGGTGTCCTCTCAGGACACGACAGCATAGATTCTGCATGCTCCAGCAAATCAAAACCACATTTCTGCGCTGTATCACCGCGTCCATGTGTCTCTCGTCCACAGACTGTCCTATTTTATTTACTTATTATCAACTGTACACACTGTTTTTGTCTTGGAATCTGGCATCAGGCCATTTCTTCTTCATAGTGAGACCCAAATCTGTCCTAAAGCGATGTGTAAAGAGATAATCTGTCCCTAAAGCTGGAAAGTCGTTCGCTTTTTGGATTTCCTCAAATCTTTTGTGTGAAGACATAGACACCTTCAACCATGTGGACGAAGGGTTTTGGTGCTTGACATTTTTCCCAAAAGTCTTTTGTCGCCAAAAGTAGTGAACAACATATGAATAGAATAGATAAATCTCTAAGAAAGGTCTCAAATAAAAATGGTGTATCGCTTTTAAAGTGGGAGTGTTGTGTTCAGAGGGTTAACATTTACACCTTTTTGAACTTTTCAGATCAACGCCGCAACTCGTGGGAACGCCAGCCTCTTCCTCTCCATCGACAACGCCCGGCTGGCCAGCGACGACTTCAGGCTCAAGTGAGTGAGAGGACACTTCCTGTCCCGTCCAGACACCGTCAGTCATCAACAACCATTTCTGGAAGTCATTCTCATGTTGTTTTTCCAGGTTTGAGAACGAGCTGGCCATGCGCCAGTCGGTGGAGGCCGACATCGCCGGGCTGAGGAGAGTCCTGGACGAGCTGACTCTGAACCGGACCGACCTGGAGATGCAGATCGAGGGGCTGAAGGAGGAACTCATCTTCCTCAAGAAGAACCACGAGGAGGTGAGAGCGCTGAAACCAGACTAAAAGATAAATTAAGCAGTGACGAACGCCACCATGTGACACCCACGCACAAATTAACTCAAAAAAGTAATTACTACGTTGAAAGTGACGGCAACGTTTTGAGAGTTTTTGTGCACCCTGACGTCGTCCGAGACGTGTTTTGGAAATGAAAATGAACACGCGAAATCCAAATGGCCGACATTCCACAAGGCAAAAACGTTTCATAGAACTTGAATATGTTCCTGAAGATAAGCACCATGATCCCCCTAAATTTCGTTATACAACTATAGTACTGTAAATAGTAAACTACTGTGTTTCTTTATCTAATGTTATGTTTAATTTTTAGTATTTTACAATGAATACATAAAATACTGTATATGGAAGTATTTAGGGTCAGTCTCCTTTACTGTAAAAAGAATTCACAGTAATCTGCTGGACAATTGTTACAGTAAGTTACTGTACATTTTACCTTACATTTATTACAGGGCAAGCCCCTTAGAAATGTAAAAAAAACAACGGGTCTGCACGGACCCGTCGGAGTGGCCTCTATGGTCTAGCGTGGTCTGAGATCTCGAAGTATATTTCCAGATGACATGCAATGGCTGAAGAAACATATCTGGTGGAGATATGCTGCTCTATACACGATAAAAGTAGTGATTATTTACATGGAGTCTGGTGGAGATATGCTGCTCTATACATGCTAAAAGTGTGATTATTTACATGGAGTCTGGTGGAGATATGCTGCTCTATACACGCTAAAAGTAGTGATTATTTACATGGAGTCTGGTGGAGAGATGCTGCTCTATACATGCTAAAAGTAGTGATTATTTACATGGAGTCTGGTGGAGATATGCTGCTCTATACACACTAAAAGTAGTGATTATTTACATGGAGTCTGGTGGAGATATGCTGCTCTATACATGCTAAAAGTAGTGATTATTTACATGGAGTCTGGTGGAGATATGCTGCTCTATACACACTAAAAGTAGTGATTAATTACATGGAGTCTGGTGGAGATATGCTGCTCTATACACGCTAAAAGTCGTGATTATTTACATGGAGTCTGGTGGAGATATGCTGCTCTATACACGCTAAAAGTAGTGGTTATTTACATGGAGTCTGGTGGAGATATGCTGCTCTACATGCTAAAAGTAGTGATTATTTACATGGAGTCTGGTGGAGATATGCTACTCTATAAACGCTAAAAGTAGTGATTATTTACATGGAGTCTGGTGGAGATATGCTGCTCTATACATGCTAAAAGTAGTGATTATTTACATGGAGTCTGGTGGAGATATGCTGCTCTATACACGCTAAAAGTAGTGATTATTTACATGGAGTCTGGTGGAGATATCCTGCTCTATACATGCTAAAAGTAGTGATTATTTACATGGAGTCTGGTGGAGATATGCTGCTCTATACACGCTAAAAGTAGTGATTATTTACATGGAGTCTGGTGGGTTTGGTGATGGTGATTTCTGTTTCATGTTAAACTAAAAGGATCTTCCTCTTTGAGTAAAAGGTCCATCTCTGTAGGGATCCATCCCATAATGTTGTGAGTCTTTCAGCAGCAACATGCAATTGCTACAGTAACTCCTTTTGACTCCTTTTAGTATGCCTCTGTTGTGCACATCTTCTTTTATGTCATTAGATTTTAATTTATTTCAATAACTTTTATGTTTTCTAGTGTTTTTTTTGTTTATTTTAAGAAGTTGCTTAGGAGGGCTTTATTCTTAACTGAAAGTCTTTTTTAAATTGTATGTGCCCCAAGTAAACTTAATAAAGATGTTCTCAGATAAAAACCGTAGGTCCCTGGTACTTTGGTGCTCGGGTGCTATTAAAAAGATTAAAAGACAGGAGATTAACCGGCGTCTTCCTGCAGGATCTGCTGGGCATGCGGGCCCAGGTGGGGGGCCAGGTGAACGTGGAGGTGGACGCCGCTCCCCAGCAGGACCTGTCCGCCGTCATGGCCGGGATCAGAGAGCACTACGAGACCATGGCCAACAAGAGCCGCCAAGAGCTGGAGTCCTGGTTCCAGACCAAGGTGAGACCAGTCGTGGTTTAGGATAGTTTTCAAACGTTGTAGTTTTTAAAATTTTAGCTTTTGACTTATTTTTAGTTTCTTTAGTTTCTGTCTCTGGGAGCCTGCTCTGGGATGTGTCTCAGATAACATCCTGCTGGTCTCTGGGACCCTGATCTGGGATGTGTCTCACATAACATCCCGCTGGTCTCTGGGACCCAGATCTGGGATGTGTCTCAGATAACATCCCGCTGGTCTCTGGGACCCTGATCTGGGACCAATAACACCTTTGGTTGTTCTTCCCAGTCGGCCGAGCTGAACAAAGAGGTGGCTGTGAGCACCGAGACCCTGCAGACGTCCAAGACCGAGATCTCCGAGGTCAAACGGACTCTCCAGTCTTTGCAGATCCAACTACAGTCTGAGAACAGCATGGTAAGGAAACTCTAAGTCTTCATCAAGTCATCATGTAAAATTGATCTGCATGTTGGGATATATTAGCAAAATCTAGAAACAAAACAACGCCAACGATGTGAAAAGGTTTCCCTTCAGTCTGCTACTGACGACTGAAACATGATGACCCTTGAAGATCAGGTTTGGGGTGTTAAAAGGTCCTAAAGGGCGTCATACTGTCAATCAAAGTGACCTGACTGTACTCCTCGTCCTCAACAGAAAGGAGCTGTAGAGGCGACTCTGGCTGAGACCAAGAGCCGCTACGCCAACATGCTGGCAGGTTACCAGAGGCAGGTGGGGGGGCTGGAGGAGCAGCTGTCCCACCTCAGGGCAGACCTGGAGAGCAGTAGGGCCATGTACGCCGAGCTGCTGGACATCAAGACCAGACTGGAGATGGAGATCACCGAGTACAGGAGGCTGCTGGACGGGGAGAGGTGAGCTGAGTCTACAGTCATCCGTCACCAAACCCACCAGACTCCATTTTAAAAATCACTACTTTTATCATGAACACACTTCATTCAAAGTGGACAAAAACTAAATAAAACTATTAAAAGCCGTCTTGGTTCATCTTTCCACTGTTTCAACAATCACCACTCTGGTCTGGTTGGAATCAACTCTTAATTCACCCATTTACATGTGGAGATATGCTGCTCTATACACGCTAAAAGTAGTGAATATTTACATGGAGTCTGGTGGAGATATGCTGCTCTATACACACTAAAAGTAGTGAATATTTACATGGAGTCTGGTGGAGATATGCTGCTCTATACACGCTAAAAGTAGTGATTATTTACATGGAGTCTGGTGGAGATATGCTGCTCTATACACACTAAAAGTAGTGAATATTTACATGGAGTCTGGTGGAGATATGCTGCTCTATACACGCTAAAAGTAGTGATTATTTACATGGAGTCTGGTGGAGATATGCTGCTCTATACACGCTAAAAGTAGTGAATATTTACATGGAGTCTGGTGGAGATATGCTGCTCTATACACGCTAAAAGTAGTGATTATTTACATGGAGTCTGGTGGAGATATGCTGCTCTATACACGCTAAAAGTAGTGATTATTTACATGGAGTCTGGTGGAGATATACTGCTCTATACACGCTAAAAGTAGTGATTATTTACATGGAGTCTGGTGGAGATATGCTGCTCTATACACGGTAAAAGTAGTGAGTATTTACATGGAGTCTGGTGGAGATATGCTGATCTATACACGCTAAAAGTAGTGATTATTTACATGGAGTCTGGTGGAGATATGCTGCTCTAATACACACTAAAAGTAGTGATTATTTACATGGAGTCTGGTGGAGATATGCTGCTCTATACACGGTAAAAGTAGTGATTATTTACATGGAGTCTGGTGGAGATATGCTGCTCTATACACGCTAAAAGTAGTGATTATTTACATGGAGTCTGGTGGAGATATGCTGATCTATACACGCTAAAAGTGGTGATTATTTACATGGAGTCTGGTGGGTTTGGTGATGGTGATTTCTGTTTCATGTTAAACTAAAAGGATCTTCCTCTTTAACTAAAAGGTCTATCTCTGTAGGGATCCATCCCATAATGCTGTCACACACTATAATAATCTGAGTCTTTCAGCAGCAACAACAGAACATTTAGTGGACACTGAACATCCGGGGTTACATTACAGCTTGTTTCTACCTGATGTGGAGCATTTATTTTTACAATTATAAAACCCACTAGCTTAAGTCTCATCAGTCATATTTTAAATTAATTATTTCTTTCTTTCTGCAGCGCCACCAAGACCTCCTCCAGCACCAAGACCTCCTCCAGCACCACGACAACAAAGGTGATAGTCATCACAGAGGAAGTGGACGAACATGGAAACGTGACCAAAAGCAGTTAGATGCCAATGAAACCAGAATCAGATGCTGGACCATGTTAACAGGGTCTGTCTCCGGTCCTTTAATAAAGACCAACCTGACGTGGTTTCTGTGGTCCATGTGTCTTTATTTCACACTGACGGATGTGATGCTTTGTTTTTATGAACCCTTGCGTTGTCTTCCCGTCAAAATTAAAAATTAACACTTTGTTGATGCTTTTCACTTTTTCTTATGTTTTTGTAGCTTTTTTCAAACACTTTTTTTCAATGTTTGTCACGTTTTCAACACTACGTAACACTAACTTATTAACTTTAGTTTTAGTTATTTTTGGAATTTATGGTCAATAAACCTCATTTATAGGAAATTATACCTAATGTTTGAGTTAGAAAAGCAGAAATTAGGAATTATTGAGACTTAAATTAAAGGAATGGATGTTGATGATAATCACAGACTGGAATATGTCAACTTTTACTCAATACTATTTCAACAACACTTCCATTTGTTTTCAGATGCTATAAAATATAATAAGACCCAAAATTAATGAAAGTAGAGATTTGTACTTGGCAAAGAGCGTTGGAATCAATCATGTTATTTTGGGGAATTATAAAGAACATTGATATAGGACAACATGAAGACAACATGAGGGCAACATGAAGGCAACATGAGGACAACATGAGGACAACATGAGGACAACATGAGGGCAACATGAAGGCAACATGAGGGCAACATGAGGACAACATGAGGATAAAATGAAGACAACATGGGGACAACATGGGGGTTAAAGACAATCATGTCAGATGTAGGCTACAACTTATGAAGAAAACCAGACTAAAACCAGAAAAAAACCTTTGTGTACATGAAAAGAGTCTTTAGATCTTTGAGTCAAGCTCATGAAAAATGGGGCAAAAACCAAAGTGTTGCATTTAAAATGTTGGCCTCTTTATTTAGATAAAGACACATTTGGAGTGGTGTGTTGTCTTTGTTTTGTTTAATTGCATCAGTGTTACTTTTGGAGACATAGGTTTATGACAAGTGTCTGTGTTATTGGAAGTTAGAGTGTCAGGTGTGAATTGTATTGCCACAAAACAGACTGCAGGACCCCGGGAAGAACCGCTGGAGCTGGAGCTGGAGCTGATGGGGATCGAATGAGAAAACAGCTTAATGTAACGTAATGTAATGTCTAACCCATCATCCGTGGCGACCTCTCCTGGACCACCAACACTGCATCACTGGCGAAGAAAGCCCAGCGCCGCCTGTACTTCCTGCGGGAACTCAGGCGAGTAAGTGCTCCACCAGCCATCAGGACCACGTTCTACTGAGGCCCCATTGAGAGCGTCCTCTCCAGCTGTGTTGCTGTGTGGGGGGGGGGGGGGGGGGGGGGAAGCCCTGCAGCGCATAGTCAACACAGCTGGAAGGATTATTGGTGCTTCACCCCCCTCCCTGAAGGACATCTACACCTCCCACCTCACCCGCAAGACCACCACAATTGTGGGTGATGCAGGTCTCCCCGCTCACAATTAGTTTGATCAACTGCCCTCTGGGAGGAGGTCCAGAAGCCTGCGCCCCCCCACCAGACTCACCAACAGCTTCATACACCAGGCTGTTAGGATGCTGAACTCTCTCCCCCCTCTCCCCCCTCTACCCTCAGTTACATAAACATCCTGGACTTTGGACCCAAAATGGCTGCCTTGCACTACTCCACTTGCACACTTTGCAAACTTGTTGTTGTTGTCCTGTTGTCCTGAAAACACTTGAGAACACATCTCTGCTGCTCTACATAACCGGCACCACTATGCTACCGCCTGACTTTTGCACTATTGTATTATATGACTATTATATCACTATTGTATTATATGACTATTATATCACTATTGTATTATATGACTGTCGACTGTATGCATAATTGCACATTTTTAACTCAAATTTTGCTGCTCTTATTTTCCTCATTGTAGATGTCTTCTTATTTTTACTTTTTATATTGTTTACTTGAACGTTATGTTTGTCTGTGGACCTAAGTGGTTAAAAATGTCTTGTTGTCACCGTGGGATGGAGGCAAACGTAATTTCAATCTCTTTGTATGTTTTTTGACATGTGAAGAAATTGACAATAAAGCAGACTTTGACTTTGAACCCTATCCCAGATTTCCTGCGAGTGTCTTCTTATAATCAACTCATGTAGCGGGCGTTCATTAATATACAAACGTTGCACACTGTTCCTTCGGCCTTGCTCTCCAGGCAGTTCCTGGAGAGCAAGGCCGAGACCGGAGGGCCACGACTGTGATGCAATCTACATCCGCATCCAAGACCTGCAGGACCAGGTGAGCACAGTTGGAACAGCTGATGAGTTCTAGGGACCGAAATATGTCCCAGAGCAATGAGTAAAGAGAGACTGCAACTTGGCTCTTAAGCTGAAATGTTCATGCTCACCTGTGGGAATTCCGCAGATCTCTTTATGGAGAAATCCAAACTTTACTCATCGGGACAAATAGTTTTGGTACTTGAGATGAGTTTACCACCAAATGCCAAGATACCAAGTACTGGCTTCACAAGGTATTCACAAGACAAATAAAGTCTTTATTCATATATATATATATATATGTATATATATATATATGAATGAAGGTGAGCACAGATGTAGAGGTGGGGACACAATCCACGACGATACGCTATCGCTACTCGGACGCCCAGTTTCAGTCTTTGATTATATGAGCTGCACATGATAATTGAAATGAGATGAACAAAGAGAAGGTTTTCCTCTGGGGGACATTGTTTGAAGTTGCAAAAACAGAAAAATGAATTGCACTCTCTCGCAGCATGTAGGAATATCTTCTAAAATCCCAATAATGTTTTATTGTAACATAACTATCATGATCGCATCGTGGCAGCTCTTGTAGTGTCTCATTTTTAAGGGTTCCCATAAAACTTAAATAGAACTTTATAAAACACAGAAAACCAGAGAAGCGTCACACAGGGCTCCGACCAACAGTCATCTTCGTTATTATTTCTTCTGCCATCCGGCAATTATTGTCTTTAATTTAATTCACTGATTGTTTGTTTGTCACACAAACGCTTACGATTTTATGTATTTTAGATTTTTTATGTATTTAAGTTTTTCTAACACAAACACACACACACACGATTTAACTACTTTACGCTTTAATTACTTGTTTAATGAAATGTATGGGGTTGATTGTTCTTATGTCGTTTATATTTACTTTTATGCCTGTAAAGCAAATTTTAATTAAATTGAGACACACACAGAATTGTTTTTGAATTTTGTTACACATACACGCACACACACACACATATACGCACACACACACCACACACACACACACACAACATACGCACACACGCACACACACACACCAACACACACACACACACACACACACACACACACACACACACCACACACACACACACACACACCACACACACCACACACAACACACACACACACACACACACTTGTTCATTTTTGTTTAAAAAAATAACACCCACCCGGATTATGTTTTTGGGCCTTTTCAGCTTTTATTTTGAAAGGACAGCAGAAGGTCAGCTGTGTAGAGGAGTAACCCTCTATGTATGGGCGCCTGTTCTACCGCCTGAGCTCCCCGGGCGCCCCAGCATTGTTTATTTTTGAATGTTGTGATGTCATCTGGTTGGAATGTTCCTTTTGATGTTAGATGACAGGCCGGTGATGTCACTGAGGTCCATCAGAACCTTCATATACCGGTTACAGCCTTCAAATGTCATTCCACATGCAACAACCAGAGAGGCGGGCTGCAACTACAGGAAGGAGAAACAAGTCCAGGAATATCAATTCACCATGGAGCTGCAGGACAAGAACGTCAAATTCCTCCAGTTTCAAATAGAGCAGCTCACGTCAAAAGTTACACAGCAAGAGCTGGCCTTTACTGAAGAAAATCAGGCCAAGATTTGGAAAATAGACTCTCTACAGACCAAAGTCAAGGCTCTGGAGACAGAGCTGAAGACTCACAAGGAGGAGGCGGAGGAGTGGAAAGCCCAGCTGGGGTTAACTCGACAGGAATTGGAGCGCATCAGCCTCGATAAGGCCGAGCTCCGGCTAAGATTTCATGATCATACAGCAAAAAATGCCCAAACCGAGTCAGAACTCCGACAGCAGAGATGTGAGAGCGAGGCGAACGCCAGGAACACTGTCGCAGAACTCAAGGCTCATTATGAGTCTGAAATAGGGAGGATGCTAGAGGGGCACGGCAAGAGGCTGGCGGAGGAGAAGGAGGCGTGCCAACAACTGACGGAGAAGCTAAGGATCGCCGAAGAGCGGTCAGGAAGACAAGCTGCAGAATTGGAAGAACGTCAAGCTGCGCTGGACCGAGTGGAGACGGAGCACAAGGACAGACTGGAGGACTTACACTCACAGATACAACAAAGAGACAAAGACATCGCAGCAGGACAAAAACTGAAGAAAGACACGCGACTCAACGAGTTAGTGAAGCAAAAAGAACTGGAGAGGAACATTGAAAAGCTGAAGAAGACAATCACTGGTCTGAAGAACAAGGAAGACCTTAGCGGGAAGGTGTCCGTGTTGGAAAGCACGATCCAGGAAAAAGAAAATGTTATCAAGAAGAAAAACCTGGAGATGTCTTGTCTGATGAAGGACAAGAAGCAACTGCAACAGGATTGGGCGAAAGAGAACGACAACAACGTTGTTCTGCTCGCTAAATTAAACGAAGTGAAGGACAAGCTCCACAGCTTTGAGGAGGACCTGAGAGCGGCGCAGTCTGAGCTCAAAGACACCAGAGACCGGCTGAACAAGACGCTCCGGGAGAACGCCGAACTGGGAGAGACCATCTCCAATCTCAAGGACAGAGTGAGGAGATGTGAGCCAGACCTTAACAAGGAGAGAGAGAAGAACAGGGACCTGACCACCTACGTGATGCGCTTCGAGGCCGATCTGGAGGCGTGCATGGAATTCATCTCTGAGCCCAAGATCTTCATACGCAGGGTCCTCGACGTCAAAAGACACCACATGGACATCAAATCCAAAGTGCAGATGGATAGTAACAATGAGATGGGGCTCAAAGAAGCCATCAAAGCCAAAGATCTGATTATCGAGAGTTACAGACGGTGCCACCAGAACTCGTCCAAGGTGCAGGGACGTTGCCAGGAGCAGATCTTTCAGAGAGAGGAGCAAAGCAACCAGGACCAGAGTTCCCTCGTCAGACAGGTCAACGACATGACCGTGGAGCTGGACCACGTCAAAACACAACTCACAGAAACTACTGTGCTTCTTGAATTGGCGAGAAAGACGCGGCTGCAGAAAGTGAAGTCGTGGATGAATAAAAACATCCTGCCAACAAATAAGGTTGTTCCAATATACGCAGAGGAGACCCCGTCCCGTCTCCCGGGGGACAGTCGCCGTGCAGGCAACAAAACATCGTCCTGATCCAGAGGACGGCATCAATCACGTCAAGCCGTTTGTGGAGGGTGACCTCCGGATACTTGACGTCTAAGACCCCCACCACCCCCCCCTTTCCATTATGCACCATCTGCACTCCACCTTGACCCATGAGACCTCAGAAAAGCCCGGTCTCCTTAATGCGGTGCAGCATGTCAGGGCCCCGTGGGGGCTCAGGGTGGGGAGGGGTGCGTCTGCGTGGGCGGGACTCCGAGTGATTCGGGTTCCTCCCACACGCCAAATACACTGAGAAAGTTTAAATTAAATAAAAGATTATTTTTAAAAATCAACAACCTCAGCTCAAGCTCTGTTCTTGTATTTCCTGCGTCTGTGAAACGTCACGTATGACGTCAACCATGGAGATGAAATGGACAGAAACCAGCGAAGTAGAACGATTCGAGCGGCAGCTATTTTTAGGTGCACCATTGCCACGGTAACAAGTAAGCTTTAATAGAAGGTGGTCTACATCGCTCACGTTGCACTGGGAGGGCTCCGATGCTGCAGGAAAATCTGCCAATGCGGTAAGTTTTCCAAAACAACACCTGAGTATGGCATAACCAGAATGTGAAAAAATCTGGTTAAACACTGAACATCTTTTGTATGTCTGTGTCCCAACTGGCACCAACCCCCCCGAATGCTTGGTCCTGGGGGGTCGCTGGGTCTGTCGGTCGGATCCTGACATGACGTCTGGTAGAATTTCACCCTATAAATAAGAAGTAACTCAATCTTTAAAGAAGGAAGATGTTCACACACTGTAAACCCTAATAAGTTCACAGAACTCAAAAATTATTTTGTAACAGATTACACAATAATATTTAAGTGAGGTTATTAAAACTTTTAAGTATACATAAAATAAAAATTATATTTACAGTTGCCTTAAAAAAAAAAAATGTTATCTTATAAATATTGATATTCCTCAACTTATAATTATAGAGTAATTCACTGAAAATTTTCAATATTTCAACTTAAAAGTAGGGAGTAATTTACTCAAAACTTTTTTTATATTTTCAACTCATAATGTAGGACATGCTCTAAAAATAAATATATTCTAAATTGAAAAAACTGACTGAGGCCACTACATAATTATAATCAGCTAATAATGTTAGAAAACATGAAAGTGACACCACAGTGACAATTTAACAATTTTTATTATTCAACTTTTAAAAAGGTACAAATCAAAGGAGCTCATTTAAAATAAAGTGCTTGTCCTAAAATAAAACAAAAGGAAATGACCCCATAAAAACAAAATGAGTTTTAAAGTGCATTAAGTGTTAATAGTTCCATATTCTGATAGTGGTCATTGCTACAGTGGGTAGATTCAGTATTTTGGGTCTCCATCTAACATTATTCAGTAAACATTATGCTAAAAACTCACAAAGGATTAATGATAAATTTCAAAAAGATTCTAAGTGAATCCACCCTCCACAGCAATGACAACTATTAGAATGTAGAGCCATTTACCACGGTTTAAAAATGTTGCGACACATACTGTAACTTAAAGGCTGAAAGTAAATTTAAAAAAAATAAAACATTCAAATAAAGATCTGGTTTTGACTGTGCCGTACTTCAAGTGGCAACATCAAGGTAGTGCATCAAGGTAGGCATTAGGCAACAGAACATTAAACATGTATAGTGCATGAATTGAACAGTCATTTCCCACAAATTATTCAGAACAAAAACTTGTGCTGGGCAATACATCAATGTTGTGATATTTTTCTATTAACAATCAATGTATTAAATCTGAAGTAGAAGAGGCAAACAGTGCCATCTTAAATCTGAGGTAGAAGAGGCAAATGATTTGTAAAGAGAAAAAAAATAAAAAATAAAAAATAACTTCCAATACTCAGCTCAACAAATAGTCCGTTCTGAGTGATTCAGTCATTGAACAAATCATTATTCAGCGTCAGTAGACGCCCTTTCAGTGGTTTGTTGTCCTCAAGAAATGTGAATGTAAGCTCGAGATTCTTTGGGTATAGTAGGTCTAGTGCACAGACGTACCCAAAGAGCAGGAGAAATGAGTCAGCCAGATTTGTGGGACCACTCACAGGTATTTCATCCTCCACGACAATACAGATGCTCTCAGGGCTGAAGAGGTGTGTCAGTGGGCATCAGTAGTGTCACCGTGACGACGGTCAGGCCACCAGAGTGTCAGTGAGGTCTGGCCCATCTGCTGACTATAAAACACAAATAATACAAGAATGACTTCAGCCCCTCAAGGATACAAATCATGCTAATGATTTATAGACATTATGGTCACTTAGCACTTAGACTGCAACCAAGCTACACGTTTTTACTATTTTCTTTAGTTAGTTTTAAACTTATCTATTAGCATACTTTTTGCTTATACTTACCTTTTCATTTATGTAATTTCTACATGTCAATTTGCAGAATAAACACTGAAGTAAACTTCATAAACAGGTCCTGGGGGCTATTCGAGAAAGGAAGTTCAACAAACTGAGCCTGAACTCTGAGTTGACTTACCTTGTTAAACGAAACAGAGTTTTCAGTTCCTGAACAGCTGATCTGAGTTAGGTGAGTTGAAACTTTCAACCACTTCCTCAAAGGCTAATATAAAAGAAAGAGATATTAAATTCAAAATGAAAAGACGACCGCATCTAAAACTCGGTCAGTGATTTTTATTACGTTCGCAGCCAGAAAATGTCTGCTACCTGTTTTCTCCCGTTGCCATGGTGAATCCCAGTATTGTAGCTCCATTGATGATGGCTTTTTACTAGTTGTCAGGCACAACCTCAACTCAGAGTTAACATACTCAGAGTCGACTCACCTAACTCAGATCAGCTGTTCTGGAACTGAAAACTCTGTTTCGCTTCACAAGGTAAGTCAACTCAGAGTTCAGGCTCAGTTTGTTGAACTTCCTTTCTGGAATAGCCCTCTGGAATGGATAACTGAGTTTCCCTCATCTCAGGGTTCACTATGAGTTTTCACATAAACTGCTTTCTGGAAACACCCTGGTTCTCCTAGGTTCTTTGAGTTATGTCAAATGTTTAAGCTGACTGAATAGCTAGGCAAAGGGATTCATAGTGAGGCCAGTACACTTACCATTACAGGTCCTGAAGATCTTGGAGGCATCTTCACGCAGGTACACAGGAAGTGCACAAAGGACAAAGGCCCGTCTCATATTACATCACGTTGTTCCTAGATGGACAACAAAAATAGCCATTACAATAGCAATTACAGAAAGGCAGAGCAAAAATCAATGTGTTAAATAGCTCCATATTGTGATGGTGGTCATTGCTATAGATGATCATTGCTATAGATGATAGATTCTGTATTTTGGGTCACCATTTCTATCTATTCTATATTTCAAATTAATAACTTTCTATTGTAAATACTTATATAACTCATAAAAAGGAAAAAACTTGAAATTGTAAATCAAATTTTACGAAAACAGTAGTTATTTGGACTTCTTCAAATTGAACATGATAAAGTATCCTTTTAAGGTACCTCTTTCTGATAAAATACATCTTGTCAAGACGTCTATCTCTCTAAAGTTAAAAATTCACCTGAAGGTCATAAATCCTCACAAGCTTGGCTAGCTCCTCCGCTATCTTGCCCGTCTTGGTGGTCTCTGAACAAGTTGAAGAGTTTCGGCGTGTGTCTGTCCAGCTCCTTGTAGAATTGATTGCGCAGGTTAACATTGTGCAAACACCTGTACATGGACAGAATTACACAGAAATGTACAAAGATGAATTAGGAACAGAATTGTGAATATTATTTTGAAGTTTTCAGTTGGCAAAACCAAGGTCAAAATAGAAAGGTAATTGTCACTTTAATTTAAAACAGGCTGTATAATGTTGTCTAAAGGAAATTAAAATAATAAACCTCTGTTTACTTAGTTTGCTGTGAATGGCAAAAATATGTCACAGTGTGATGTGCTGTCAACTTTTACATCCGCCATTTGGTGAATTCTTTGAAAATTTAGATTTTTAAAACAGTCATTTAATATTAGAAAAATCAATCTGTTCTGCTGCAAAATCTAAACATTGTAAATAATTCAAGGCTAAAATCTTTTTTTTTAATTCAAATTAGTACACAAAACTCACCTATTGGCACCTGTCTGATAACAAAACGCTGACTCTTTGTAGTCCGATATCTGAACACAACATGCACACAAAGATGAAATGTTCAAAAACATTTTTAAAATCCATAATGATAAATCAAATTTAAAAGTGTGAAAATACAGATAAAGTTTCCAAAGCAATCAAAAACATTCACTGTACACTAATATAAAATGTACACTAATCATAGTAAAAATTTAAATGTTAAATGACAAGCAAGTTATTTATTAACAAGCAAAGCATCCAAGTTTTGTACTTAAAGATCTGTTATTTCTGATGTGGATGTTTTTGTTTTTAACAAAGTATTAATAAAGTGTTCAAGTGATGGACCTCGCAGTTAGTCATAGCAAAAGAATGACTGTGACATGAAATAAAACCAATTGTTACAACAGTTAGCAATAGTTTATAAAACGTCCTACCTGAAGTGTTAAAACGATTTCGAGACAATCTCCCAACCACACACACTTGTGCCTACGAAGAAAATCAAACACAGGCCTGGTTAGCATCATTACAACACTCTCACATTATGAGGTTTAGCGTTGCTCGTCTCACTCACTCACTCTCACACAAACACACACTCACTCACAAACACACACTCACTCACTCCCACACAAACACACACTCACACTCACTCACTCTCACACACAAACACACACTCACCCACAAACACACACTCACTCACTCACTCTCACACAAACACACACTCACACTCACTCACCCTCACACACAAACACACACTCACACACAAACAGACACTCACTCACTCACTCACTCACTCCCCCACACAACAAACAGACACTCACTCCCTCACTCACTCACATCACTCACTCACTCACTCACTCACTCACACACACACACACACACACACACCAGGGCTGCCAACTCTCACGCATTGGCCGTGAGACACACGCATTTGACTGGTTTCACACGCGCACACGCCACACCCCCGATTTCTCACGCTGAAGTGTCAACCCGGTCGGTCAAATTTATGAAAGATGAGTTTATCTATAGATTTAGCTGTTGAGCCACTCGTGATCGACTAGTTGTACTTTCAGAGACTGTGAGGGGGTTCAAGAGCGCTCCCTGTCTGTGGAATTTTCAAATTGTCGCAAAATGAGAACATTTTTTTCACGAGCCATCCCAGGTGCATTTCCCCTGCTTCAGGTATGAGCTCTGAGTCTCACAGACCGTCCGTCGCTTCGTGTCCGCTCTCTCTGTAACATAGAGGTGAGCAGCGCGGCTGGTAGTGTAGCGACTTCAGTTCATTGTAGTGGACCCGCTCTGCTGGGGGCTGGACGCGTTGCATCCATGCGTAGTCCTCCGATAAAGAGCAGCGTACGGCCACCTCTAAACTCTGTCAGAGACCAGAAACCCAAATGGGCCTCTGCGTCTGTCAGACGGTCTGAATGAGATCCACCATATCAGCGGAGGAATGACACGCACAGCAGACTATATTACAACTCTCCCATCTCGGACAACAGAGATGGTGGGAGTTATGTGCACAAAGTTGTAAATATGAGCAGAAATCTGGTGAAACACACCTGAGCTATACTAGCCTATATATATTATATATTATATATATATAATATATATATATATTATATATATATACTGCAACGTTGGGCCACTAGTGTGCATCTCTAACCTCTGCATCTCTAAATGTAACTGTAAATAATTAATTTGAGTTTTTAAAATGACAAATATCTTTTATTTTCAAAAAAAAGTAAAAAACAGTAAGTGGGGCCAGAGGATGAGGGCCAAACATTACTGAGCTTGGCACAAAGGTTTTAAAGGATAGAATTTATGCAACTCAGGGTCTCATTCTTTAGAATTTCAGTGGTCTAAGTTGATCCCTCAACATTAATTTACTTTGGGTCCCTGGTCCCTACACCAGGGACCCTGGACCTGTTCTCCACAGACCCAATCTTCTCAGCTGTTGCTGACATATGCTACTGTCTCTTCATGTGGTTCATTATGTTTGGCACATTGTGTGGGTCAGTTCTTATATATAAGAAGTTATAATCTAATAATGTAAATGCTGAATGCCCTAAAAACTGTTGATACAACAACACAAAGGCTCCTAACCCTACAGTTTGCACATATCTGTAAGACTTGATTCTCCATTTTTTTGCAAAAAAACTCTCCAGAAAGTGCCATTTAATGGTTTATTTTTCAATTTTTTTTCCTGGGGGGGCATACCCCCAGACCCCCACTAGGGAGTCCCCCATCCACCCACATATACGAAATCCCAATTTAACCCTAAAGGATAAAGACCAAAAGAAATTGCTTTGTACGCGGCAAAAATGGGTTGGCCCCCCAAAATCTCACTCCAAGGTTTTTGGAAAAGTTGGCAGCCCTACACACACACACACACACACACACAACACACACACACACAACAGCGTAAAATATTGACTGTAACGCGGCACTTATTGTAATAAGTAAGCTATACTCACAGTACGCCGTGCATTACGGGCGAACAGCTAAAACAACAACCCGCAGGAAAGAAGGAAGCATGGACCTTCCTCCGGGCAAACATGCATTTTATGAAATGTAGCTAGTTCATCCGGGAAACCCGCCAATAACGTTACACCATTGCAGATGAATTAACATAACGTATTTGTTACGTTCAACAACTTCTAAAGTTACAATACTTGGATTTGTAAAATATTTACAACAAATATTTACTGTGCACTTTGAATAAATGTATTCCCAGTTTCAAATTTAAAACTATTATCTCTCTATCGAAATCAATAAAATAAATAAAAACAGACAAAAAAACCGTTAGCGTTAGGCTACTAACAAATAGGGCTGATGAGAAGACGGGCTTGAGAAAACGAGGCAATAAGACCAATTAAAAAAGTGAGGTGGTGGTGGTTTGAAGCGGGGTGATAAAAGTGCGCATTGCAAAAAAAAAAAAAATAAAACTTTGTTCCACGTCCCCACGGGATAGCCAAAACTTCCCAGCATCAAGGAAAATTCAAGATGGCTGAGTCAGCTTTCCCGAGAGAGAGATAAGACCCGCCCACAAGAACGTCATGACGTCGATAACGCCAGGACGCAATTGTAAGGTTCTTAAACATTTTGAGCGTTCCACAGAAATTAGCCATAAAATATTGAGCCCTATTCGATTAAAGTGGCATAAATGTCAACAGAGCTCAATACTTTATAGTTTGGTCAACTGCAAAACGACTTTTGACTGTGATGAGCTTATTAGTTATGAGCTAGTACAACTGTTAGGGTTTACAGTGTGGGATTTAGTCGTTGAATGGCACAGAAGCCTGCTCGTTAGTGTCCAGACGTGCCTGCTTCCAGTTAGTTGCCTACTGGAAATATGTTACATAACGTTTGATAAAAGAGATGCTTTTAAATACATGTCACGTGTAAGTAATTCACAACTTACATCGCATTCGTTCGGATTTTTGAGGAAAAGGAGGCTGGGGGTCAAATTGAGAATTGGTGAAGGTTTAATGCAACAGCAGTGATGAAGATGATAAGACAAAGACAATCAGACAAAGACAAAGTAACACTGCAGCTGACAGCGGACTGATCCACGCTCCTCCTGACGGAGTCACGTAAAAAGCAGTCCTGAATATCCGTAAAAGACTCTAATTTATGCCCTGCACCTGGGGGCGGTTCCTTTTCACCTGATGCTTTCAAATCCATTCTCATTGGTCCGTTGTTGTCATGACAGCAGATCTAGTGCATCTTTGCTGTCCAATCGGGAAGGACATGCTCTAACCCCCTCCTTTGAGAAGCCCCTGACTGCAGACCCGCAGACACGTGAGGGGCGGGGTTAAACGTTTAACCCCGCCCCTCAACGTTTAACCCCTTTAACTCTCCAGCATTTGACCTGTCATTTCATCGCAATATCAGAGTGAATTTAGCAGTATGCACCCACGCTTCGGACAGCCCTTTTAGTCAATAAATAATGGAAGTAAGTGTGACTTTTATAGTTGTTTAGTTTTCAAAAACAATTAAAAAAAGCTTGTTATGTCTATTTTAATGTTTCTGCACAAGTTGAGCAGGCTGAGGTTCGGATTGGAAGGCTAACTCCCTTCTTTAACTGCTAGCCTCAAGTAATCTGAAAGTGTGGAAATTATTTCCATTGAAGGACAATGTTCCAGTCGTTATGTGCATGGACGGTCTCTGAATCGTCTGCAACCAGGAGATGAAGGAGAGCTCAGATCCACAACACCCAGCACATCTTGTTTCTGCCCCCCAGGCATAGCGCGGTTAGCGCGACCAGTGCAGGGGCTAGCGCCCATGACTCGCGTGTGGATGATAGCCTGTAGATCTGTCTTAGTGTAGATCTGTCTTTGTGTAGATCTGTCTTCAGTGTAGATCTGTCTTCAGTGTAGATATGTCTTTAGTGTAGATCTGTCTTTAGTGTAGATCTGTCTTCAGTGTAGATCTGTCTTTCAGTGTAGATCGGTCTTTAGTGTAGATCTGTCTTTAGTGTAGATCTGTCTTCAGTGTAGATCTGTCTTTAGTGTAGATCTGTCTTAGTGTAGATATGTCTTTAGTGTAGATCTGTCTTTAGTGTAGATATCTTCAGTGTAGATATGTCTTCAGTGTAGATAGGTCTTCAGTGTAGATATGTCTTCAGTGTAGATATGTCTTTAGTGTAGATATGTCTTCAGTGTAGATATGTCTTCAGTGTAGATCTGTCTTTAGTGTAGATATGTCTTTAGTGTAGATCTGTCTTCAGTGTAGATCTGTCTTTAGTGTGGATATGTCTTCAGTGTAGATATGTCTTCAGTGTAGATCTGTCTTTAGTGTAGATCTGTCTTTAGTGTAGATATGTCTTCAGTGTAGATCTGTCTTTAGTGTAGATCTGTCTTTAGTGTAGATATGTCTTCAGTGTAGATATGTCTTAAGTGTAGATCTGTCTTTAGTGTAGATATGTCTTTAGTGTAGATCTGTCTTTAGTGTAGATCTGTCTTTAGTGTAGATCTGTCTTCAGTGTAGATATGTCTTCAGTGTAGATCTGTCTTCAGTGTAGATCTGTCTTTAGTGTAGATATGTCTTCAGTGTAGATATGTCTTCAGTGTAGATATATCTTTAGTGTAGATATGTCTTCAGTGTAGATATGTCTTCAGTGTAGATCTGTCTTTAGTGTAGATATGTCTTTAGTGTAGATCTGTCTTCAGTGTAGATATGTCTTTAGTGTAGATCTGTCTTTAGTGTAGATCTGTCTTTAGTGTAGATCTGTCTTTAGTGTAGATATGTCTTCAGTGTAGATCTGTCTTTAGTGTAGATCTGTCTTTAGTGTAGATATGTCTTCAGTGTAGATCTGTCTTCAGTGTAGATCTGTCTTTAGTGTAGATATGTCTTCAGTGTAGATATGTCTTTAGTGTAGATATGTCTTCAGTGTAGATATGTCTTCAGTGTAGATCTGTCTTTAGTGTAGATATGTCTTCAGTGTAGATATGTCTTTAGTGTAGATATGTCTTCAGTGTAGATATGTCTTTAGTGTAGATCTGTCTTTAGTGTAGATCTGTCTTTAGTGTAGATATGTCTTCAGTGTAGATATGTCTTCAGTGTAGATATGTCTTCAGTGTAGATATGTCTTCAGTGAATGAGCCCACAACTCAACCAGTGGTCTCCTTCTTAAGCGAGTTTTATTGTGTAAGACCGCCAGAGGATAACAGGTGTGTGAAGGCGATCTGCCGTTATATGAGATATATGGATTAAAATAATTTTCTTTGTGTTACTCATCTGTTTGTTTGCTTTTTTGCTGCTGTAACAAGGAAATTCCCCCGCTGTGGGATGAATAAAGTATCTAATCTAATTATTGTTGTTGTTATTATGGTGTATATATGTTATAAACTTATTTTCATAATTATTGGTGTTATTATATATATATATATATATATATATATATATATATATATATATATATATATATATTTATAGTGTATATATATAATATACACATACTATATACATTATATAATATCTGATATATATTATAGTGTCACGATCGTTTGATTTTGATAACATTAGAAAGTATTAGGTTGCAATTGATTATGATAAATATACATTCAAATATTCTACTTTTTATCATTTATTTATTATTGAAGTATTTAATGTTTGTGAAATGTGTCAATATTGTATTTCATAATTAGTAAAACCAAAGATTAAGTTCATTATGTTTAAATCGTTGCATTTCGCCAATCCAGTAAGGTTTCTAGTCCCACATGTATTAAATGAGTTGGGTAGTGGACGGTTGGAGACTGGGCGGAGTTAAACGTTTGACCCCGCCCCTCAACGTGTCTGCGGGTCTGCAGTCAGGGGTACATGCCTCCTTTGGGGTAGTTTTCACACATAGATCAAACGTGAATTATCATGTTAGTGAGAAAGTCTAACATAATACAGTGAATCAGCATTCCAGTGTCTTATCTCAGTCTAGGACACCAGGTGGTGGAAGACAGGAGGTTTCTTCCTTCTTGTGGGGCAAATGGTGTCCTTCTAAATGTTAATTGTCTTTTGTTCTAAACCATATGGCAGAGACCGTGGGAGAGAGGGGGATAGGTGAGAGAACAGAAAGGCTTGTTTGATCTACCTTTCTTGAGAATTTACACAGCATGATATGGACCCCACACCACTGATTAAAATCATCTTTTCAAACCCTACTGCAGCATACATCTTAAAACATGAGAACATGTATAATTACATAGTATTGAAACATTTAAACTTTATATTATTCAACACACGTCATGTCTATTTTGTCTCGGCGGAGATGAGATGAAAACAATCGGAACACGGCAACAACCCGCGGAGCACTGCAGACAGTTCACCACTGCGGGTCAGCAACATAACGGCGTGTCTATATCGGCAGGATTTACAGATAAAATGGGTGGGAGCCCGGTGCTCGGAAGCTCCAACGGCCTTTATGAGTTCATGTCACTGACCAAGCCGTTGAACCTGTCCTCGCCGTCGCATCTCTGCGCCGTGTGTGTGTGTGTGTGTGTATGTGTGTGTGTTGTAGTAAAGAGAGAGAGAATGAAGGAAGGAAGTTTCTGTGAGGGGGACCTTGTCACAATAGACCCAAATCTTCTCAGCTGCTGCTACTGTCATATGCTGCTCTCTTCATGTGGCACATTATGTTTGGCACAGTGTATAGGTCATTTCTTATATCATAATAAGGTATTACAATGTGATGACTGGTTAACAGTAGGCTGATGTAAATGTTAAATGCCCTCTGTTGATACTACATCAACGCAAAATAGCCAATATGGCTCTTAACCTTGCAGATCATACATTCCATACAAACAATGTGTCGTAGATGTATGTATATTATGTATATACATACACATACCATGTAAGACTCAATTTCTCCATCTCTTTGCACAGAACTCTCCAGAAAGTGCCACATTTAATGGTTAATTTTTCAAAAATCTTGCCGTCTAGTGGTTGGTAGTTGTAACTCTAAAAGTATGGGGAACTTCCTAATTAATGTCCATTTAGTAATTCATATTGTATCCTTTCTTTTCTTTTCAGAAGCCATATTTGAGCACACAAACGTACATGTAAATTAATTTAAATGTTAAGGAGAAGATTAAAAAAGAGAAACGGGATCTGTGAATTCTCACAGAATAATAATTGAATTCATATCTTGCTACTCAGTCAGAATCTTATTAACCTGTCTCAATAATCGTATATATGATGTTTAAGGCCTGTTGGCAAACATCAATTTACAATGTAACCAACGGCATATAAGGAACCTGTTTTCCATAAACACATTTATCAGCCAGCACAATAGCAACATTTTGTGTCATTTGAACAATACTTTACACTTAAGGAAAATTTTCAAGCCTGTACTTTGTTACTTTTACTTGAGTAAAAAAGTTAAATCAGTACTTCTACTTTTACCAGAGTATTTTTAACAAAAGTATCTGTACTTCTACTTGAGCATGGGAAGTGACTACTTTTACCATCTCCAATAATCATGCTGTAATAACCATCTTAATATTCGACACCTGTGAGGTTAATGGATTATCTTGGCAAAGGAGAAGAGCTCAATAACAAGGATTTAGACAGATTTTTGAACAATACTTGAGAGAAAAATACCTTTTGTGTACATAGGAAAAAGTCTTAAATCGCTCATGTAAAATGAAGGAAAAATAAACGTGTTGCAATTATAATTTTGTTCAGTGTAATATATCTATACAGAAATACTGTATTATAATACTTATTTGCATCAAACTTCCTTTTGGATGTTTTCTTTGCCCTGAGTTGTGAAGACTAAAAGTACTGATATAACGATTACTGTCATTTGGAGATTGACTACTGTGTGCACGGTTTAAAGTACTGTAGGACAAAACTTTTCCATGTGCTGCTTCTGTGAATAAGTCTCTGTATTTTTTCATTTCATAAACTTAGAAGGAGACAAGATGGCTGTTGGAAGGATCATACTGATGTTCCTGATTCTTATAGGTAAGCTGAGATATTTTAAAAATATATATTATAAAAATATAAATATATACAATTTCTGCACCTACGACAGCCACACTTATGACAACAGAGGAAACAATAACACCAACAACTGCGGCACCTACAACCGCAGCACCTAATACAGTTGCACCAACAACAGCCGCACCAACAACAGCCGCACCTACAACTGCAGGACCAACAGCTGCTGCACCTACAACAGCCGCACTAACAACAGCCGCACCAACAACAGCTGCACCAAAACCAGCCGCACCTGCAACTGCTGCACCAAAAACCGCCGCACCTACAACAGCCGCACCAACAACTCCTGCACCAACAACGGCACCACCAACAACAGCATCTCCTACAACAGCAGCCCCTACGACAGCAGCACCAACAACAGCTGCACCTACAACGGCAGCACCAACAACAGCAGCCCCTACTACAGCTGCACCAACAACAGCCACACCTACAACGGCAGCACCAACAACAGCAGCTCCTACTACAGCTGCACCAACAACAACCGCACCTTCGACCGCAGCACCTACAACTGCAGCACCGACAACAGCAGCCCCTACTACAACTGCACCAACAACAGCTGCACCAACGACAACCGCAACAACAGCAGCACCAACAACAGCAGCACTAACAACAGCAAGCACTGCTACATCTGCAACTACAACAGCAGCACCAATGACAGCAGCATCAACAACTGCCGCACCAACATCAGCAGCACCGACAACAGCAGCACCAACAACAGCAGCACCAACAACTGCCGCACAAACAACAGCAGCTCCCACTACAGCTCCACTTACAGCTGCCGCACCTACAATGGCAGCACCAACAACAGCAGCCCCTACAACTGCTGCACCAACAACAGCTGCCCCTACTACAGCTGCACCGACAACAGCTGCACCAACAACAGCCGCAACTACAACAGCCGCACCTACAACAGACGCACCAACAACAGCAGCCCCTACAACTGCCTTACCAACGACAGCAGTACCTACAACAGCAGCACCAACGACTGCCTTACCACATCAGCAGCCCCTACAACAGCCGCACCTACAAAAGCCGCACCAACAACAGCAGCCCCTACAACTGCCGCACCAACGACAGCAGCACCTACAACAGCATCACCAACGACAGCAGCACCAACAACTGCCGCACCAACACATTTGCACCAGCAACGGCAGCACCAACAACAGCATCTCCTACGACAGCAGCCCCTACAATTGCCACACCAACGACAGCAGCACCTACAACAGCAGCACCAACGACAACAGCACCAACAACAGATGCACCTACAACGGCAGCACCAACAACAGCAGCCCCTACTAAAGCTGCACCAACAACAGCCGCACCTACAACGGCAGCACCAACAACAGCAGCTCCTACTACAGCTGTACCAACAACAGCCGCACCTTCGACCGCAGCACCTACAACTGCAGCACCAACAACAGCAGCCCCTACTACAGCTGCACCAACAACAGCTGCACCAACGACAGCCACACCAACAACAGCAGCACCAACAAAAGCAGCACCAACCACAGCAGCCCCTGCTACAGCTGCAACAACAACAGCTGCACCTACAACTGCCGCACCAACAACAGCCGCACCTACGACAGCAGCACCTACAACTGCAGCACCAACCACAGCAGCCCCTACTACAACTGCACCAACAACAGCTGCACCAATGACAGCCGCACCTACAACAGCTGCTACAACAACAGCCGTACCTACAACAGCGGCACCTACCACAGCAGCACCTACAACTGACGCACCAACGACAGCAGCACCTACAACAGCAGCACCAACGACAGCAGCACCAACAACTGCCGCACATACAACAGCAGCCCCACTACAGCCGGACCTACGACAGCCGCACCAACAACAGCCGCACCAACAACAGCAGCCCCAACAACTGCCGCACCAACAACAGCAGCCCCTACAACTGCCGCACAAAGGACAGCAGCACCTACAACAGCAGCACCAACGACAGAAACACCAACGACTGCCGCACCAACATCAGCAGCCCCTACAACATCCGCAACTACAACAGCCGCACCTACAAAAGCCGCACCAACAACAGCAGCCCCTACAACCGCCGCACCAACGATAGCAGCACCTACAACAGCATCACCAACGACAGCAGCACCAACAACTGCCGCACCAACAACAGCAGCTCCCGCTACAGCTGGACCTACAACTGATGCACCTAAAACGGCAGCAACTACAACGGCAGCACCAACAACAGCACACCTACAACGGCAGCACCAACAACAGCAGCTCCTACTACAGCTGCACCAACAACAGCCGCACCTACGACAGCAGCACCTACCACTGGAGCACCAACAACAGCAGCCCCCTACAGCTGCACCTATATCTGCCGCATCTACAACGGCAGCACCAACAACAGCCTCACCTACAACAGCCGCACCTACAACTGCCGCACCTACAACGGCAGCCCCTACTACAGCTGCACCAACAACAGCTGCACCAACAACAGACGCACCAACAACAGCAGCACCATCAACAGCAGCACCAACAACAGCGGCCCTTACTACAGCTGCACCAACAACAGCTGCACCAGCAACAGCCACACCTACAACTGCCGTACCAACAACCGCCGCAACAACAACATCCGCACCTACAACAGCCGCACCAACAAGTGCTGCACCAACAACGGCAGCACCAACAACAGCATCTCCTACGACAGCAGCCCCTTCAACTGCCGCACCAACGACAGCAGCACCTACAACAGCAGCAGCAACGACAGCCGCACCTACAACGGCAGCACCAACAACAGCAGCTCGTACGACAGCCGTACCAACAACAGCCGCACCTACGACAGCAGCACCTACAACTGCAGCACCAACAACAGCAGCACCTACTACAGCTGCACCAACAACAGCTGCACCAACAACAGCAGCATCAACAACAGCAGTACCTACAACCGCATTCCCTGCTACTGCTGCAACAACAACAGCTGAACCAACAACAGTCGCACCTAAAACTGCCACACCAACAACACCGCCGCACCTACAACAGCCGCACCTACAACAGCAGCCCCTACAACAGCCGCACCTACAACAGCCGCACTTACAAGAACCGCACCAACAACAGCAGCCCCTACAACTGCCTTACCAACAACCGCCGAAACTACAACAGCCGCACCTACAACAGCCGCACCAACAACTGCTGCACCAACAACGCTAGCACCAACAACAGCAGCAGCAACGACAGCAGCACCAACAACTGCCACACCTACAACAATAGCCCCTACTACAGCTGCACACCAACAGCCGCACCAACGACAGCAGCACCTACAAAAGCAGCACCAACAACTGCCGCACCTACAACGGTAGCACAAACAACAGCAGTTCCTACGACAGCCGCACCAACAACAGCCGCACCAACAACAGCCGCACCTACAACAGCAGCGCCTACTACAGCTGCACCAAAACAGCCGCACCTAAAACGGTAGCACCAACAACAGCAGCTCCTACAACTGCAGCAACAACAACAGCAGCCACTACTACAGCTGCACCAACAACAGCTGCCCCAACGACAGCCGCACCAACAACATTAGTATCAACAACAATAGCACCAACAACCGCAGCCCCTGCTACAGCGGCAACAACAACAGCCGCACCTACAACTGCCACACCAACAACCGCCGCACCTACAACAGCCACACCTACAACAGCAGCCCCTACAACTGCCGCACCAATGACAGCAGCACCTACAAAACCATCACCAACAACAGCAACACCAACAACTGCCGCACCAACAACAGCAGCCCCCACTACAGCTGCACCTACAACTGACGCACCTACAACGGCAGCACCTACAACGACAGCACCAACAACACCAGCCCATACTACAGCTGCACCAACAACAGCCGAACCTACAATGGCAGCACCAACAACAGCAGCTCCTACTACAGTTGCACCAACAAGAGCCGCACCTACTACAGCAGCACCAACAACAGCAGCCCCTACTACTTCTGCACCTACAACGGCGGCACCAACAACGGCGGCACCAACAACAGCAGCATCAACAACAGCAGCAATGACAACCGCAGCCCCTGCTACAGCTGCAACAACAACAGCTGCATCAATAACAGCCGCACCTACAACTGCCACACAAACAACCGCCGCTCCTGCAACAGCCGCACCAACAACAGCAGCCCCTACAACAGCTGCACCTACAACAGCTGCACCAACAACAGCCGCACCAACAACAGCCGCATCTACAACAGCAGCCCCCACTACAGCTTTACCTACAACTGACACACCTACAACGGCAGCACCAACAACAGCAGCACCTACAACTGCCGCACCAACAACCGCCACACCTATAACAGCCGCACCTACAACACCCGCACCAACAACTGCTGCACTAACAACGGCAGCACCAACAACAACATCTCCTACAACAGCAGCCCCTACAACTGCCACACCAACGACAGCAGCACCTACAACAGCAGCACCAACGACAGCAGCACCAACAACTGCCCCACCTACAACAGTAGCCCCTACTACAGCTGCACCAACAACAGCCGCACCTACAACAGCCACACCTAAAACTGCCGCACCTACAACAGCCGCACCTACAACAGCCACACCTAAAACTGCCGCACCTACAACTGCCGCCCCTACAACAGCAGCACCAACGACAGCAGCACCAACAACTGCCGCACCTACAACAGCAGCCCCAACAACAGCTTTACCAACGACAGCCGCACCAACAACAGCTGCACCAACAACAGCCGCACCTACAACTGCCGCACCAACAACCGCCGCACCTACAAAAGCCGCACCTACAACAGCGGCCCCTACAACTGCCGCACCAACGACAGCAGCACCTACAACAGCAGCACCAACGACAGCAGCACCAACAACTGCCGCACCAACATCAGCAGCCCCTACATCTGCCGCACCAACGACATCAGCACCTACAACAGCAGCACCAACGACAGCAGCACCAACAACTGCCGCACCAACAACAGCAGCCCCCAAAGCTGCACCTACAACTGCTTCACCTACAACGGCAGCACCAACAACGGCAGCACCAACAACAGCAGCACCTACAACTGCCGCACCAACATCAGCCCTACTAAAGCTGCAACAACAACAGCTGCATATACAACAGCCGCACCTACAACATCCGCACCAACAACAGCAGGCCCTACAACTGCCGCACCAACGAGAGCAGCACCTACAACAGCAGCACCAACGACAGCAGCACCAACAACTGCCGCACCAACAACAACATCTCCTACAACTGCAACACCAACGACGGCAGCACCTGCAACAGCAGCACCAACGACAGCAGCACCAACAACTGCCGCACCTACAACAGCCACACCTAAAATTGCCGCACCTACAACAGCCGCACCTACAACTGCCGCACCAACAGCAGCCCCTACAACAGCCGCACCTACAACAGCCGCACCAACAACAGCAGCCCCAACAACTGCCGCACCAACAACAGCAGCACCTTTAACAGCAGCACCAACGACAGCAGCACCAACAACAGCTGCACCAACAACAGCAGCATCTGCAACTGCAGCACCATCAACCGTCTTACCAACAACAGCCGCACCTACAACGGCAGCACCAACAGCAGCAGCTACTACGACAGCAGCACCAACAACAGCTGCACCAACAACAGCCGCACCAACAACAGCACCACCAACAACAGCAGGACATACGACAACTGCAGCCCCTATTACAGACGCACCAACAACAGCCACACCTACAACTGCCGCACCAACAACGGCAGCACCAACAACAGCATCCCCTACGACAGCAGCCCCTACAACTGCCACACCAACGACAGCAGCACCTACAACAACAGCACCAACGACAGCAGTACCAACAACTGCCGCACCTACAACAGCAGCCCCCACTACAGCTACACCTAAAACTGCTTCACCTACAACGGCACTACCAACAACGGCAGCACCAACAACAGCAGCACCTACAACTGCCGCACCAACATCAGCCCCCACTACAGCTGCACCAACAACAGCTGCATCAACAACAGCCGCACCTACAACAGCCGCACCTACAACTGCCGTACCTACAACAGCCGCACCTACAACTGCCGCACAAACAACAGCAGCCCCTACAACAGCCGCACCTACAACAGCCGCACCAATAACAGCAGCCCTACAACTGCCGCACCAACGACAGCAGCACCAAAAACAGCAGCATCAACGACAGCAGCACCAACAACTGCCGTACCAACATCAGCAGCACCTACTACAGCTGCACCAACAACAGCAGCACCTACAACTGCAGCACCATCAAACCGTCGTACCAACAACAGCCGCACCTACAACGGCAGCACCAACAACAGCAGCTACTACGACAGCAGCACCAACAACAGCAGCACCTACGACAGCTGCAGCTACAACACCAGCACCTACAACTGCTCCACAAACAACGGCAGCACCAACAACAGCAGCTGCTACAACAGCAGCCCTACAACTGCCGCACCAACAACAGCAGCACCTACAACAGCTGCAGCTACAACAGCAGCACCTACTACAGCTGCACCAATAACAGCTGCACCAACAACAGCCGCATCTACAACTGCCGCACCAACAACCACAGTACCTACGACAGCTGCAGCTACAACACCAGCACCTACAACTGCCGCACCAACAACCACAGTACGTACGACAGCTGCTGCTACAACACCAGCACCTACAACAGCAGCACCAACGACAGCAGCCCCTACAACAGCCACACCAACAACAGCAGCACCTACAATTGCTGCACCTACAACAGCCCCAACAACAACAGCAACACCATCGACAGCAGCATCTACAACAGCTGCACTCACAACTGCCTCACCAACAACAGCGTTACCTACAACAGCAGCACCTACCACAGCAGCACCAGCAACTGCCACACCTACAACAGCAGCAACTATAACTGCCGCACCTACAACTGCTGTATCTACAACCGCAGCACCAAGCACTTTGTCCTCTGAACCAGTTTATAGCCTCTCAGCAGACTTGGCATCAGTATCTTTTACAGCTGCCCTTTCTGACCCCACCAGCTCTGCATTCAAAACTCTTCAACAATCACTCACACACACTGTGAGTGCATTTTTTATTCATACACTTGTCACTGATTGAAGTGTCCTTGAGAGTTTTGAATGATGATTTCATAGAATGTTTTTCCTAAAACACAAATCTATCAGATGAAAATTAATTTCAGTCAACTTTGTGTGTACTTGAAAGCCATTTAAGGTCCCCAAATATTGTTTTCTTGCAGTTTTCTACCAAAAACAATTTGGAAAAAAATTTAAACGATGCAATGTCAAAAAGTTCAGGTAAAACATTTTTTCTATGTTTACATTTTGATCTTGAAATTTGTTTAATCTAATGTTGATAGTGTTGTGTGTAAATCACACATGACACAAGGCAATAAAAAACTGTGACACAGTTAATTAACTCATGTCCCATTTGGTATTTTGTCACAGTGCCATACCTTCGCGAGCAACTGGAACCGAAGCAACGATTGAAGTTGTGTTTGATAGTACTACTCCTATTGCAAATCTCCCACAAAATAATGTTGTTGCTGAAGTCTTAGTAACAGCTGTGAGTAATCCCAACAATTCCTTCGATGTGAGCATAGATCCGGGATCAGTCAAAGTAGTCGGTAAGTAAACATAAAACATGCTATTAAGTCTGCGTAGCCAACTATGAGGGTTCTTATAAGTCTGTTAAACTGGCACCAAATTCAGTTTGACTTCAAACAAGGAAAAATTAATAATTTTCCTTTGGACACCAAGAATTTCTTTAAATATGTTTTTACAGAAGGTCCAGTTCCAACTACAGCACCTACAACTGCTGTATCTACAACTTCTGTATCCACTACTGCTGTATCCACAACGACTGCACCTTCAACTGCTGTATCCACTACTGCTGTATCTACAACGGCTGCACCTTTAACTACTTTATCCACTACTGCTGTTTCTACAACAGCTGCACCTTCAACTACTGTATCCACTGCTGCATCTACAACTGCTGCACTCACATTAGCTAGGGTGTCCTTCAGATCTGTTCAAAGCACATTTACAGACGACTTGCTGAATCCATCATCCACAGCTTTTAAAAATCGAGATGCATTGATAACAGGACAGGTAAGTTCTCACCCTTAGAATGAAATATCCTTGTACACTTATGAATTACTTTATCAGAGAGCTTCAGTACTCACCAAAGAACTGAACAATTCCTTGACAGTCATGTAATGAAAAAACATCACGTACAGAGACATTAAGGGGAACATGTTAAGAAGATGCAATTACACAATTACACACCAGCTCACTGTACAACTTATCTCATACGTACACACACTTCAATGTTCAAAGTGAAAAGTCTTTAAATACAACTCATTTTGTTTCCGCAGCTTGAACCGGTCTTCAAACAACATTCCCCTCCTTCAGTGCCTTGAAAGTGGTGTCATTCAGGTAATTTCATTTATTTTCAGGTAATATATTTAGGAATAGTGGACTTAATCTGATTTTTCAAACTATATTATGGGTTTCTCTTTTTGCAGTAGTGGATCAGTCATCAACACCATGGACCTTAGCTTTGTGGGTACACTTGCTCCTAATAACATTCAGATTACAAGCGCTTTGATCAAAGTAGCTTCAAGCGTCAGCGGCTTCGACATTGAAGGCAGCTCCATCAGCGTGAATGGCATCTGTAAGCAATATTGTGTGCTACGTCATTAACATTTTTTAAAAGGTACACAACTGTTTGTTAAACTAATGTTTTGTTTTCTTCTCCTCATTTACAGCTTCGGATGGAGTAATCCACAAAATCAGTCTTGTCACTGCATCCTGCCTGGTACTGTTGTCATGGCTATTGTAAAGCAAGCAATAACATCTGTGCTGATTCCATTTTAATTTAAAGTCATAAAGTCATGACAGTTAAGACTGATTGGACAAGGGAACCTAATATCCAAAATTCATTATTGCCTTATAGCTTTGACAGCTTTGGATAAATTTACTATCAAATGTAACTTTGCAAAACCCTAGAGAGGTTAATCAATGGGGCAATAGAAAATATAGGACAAATGGGGGGGGGGGGTGTATGTAGTTTATACAGTGGTGCTCAAAAGTTTACATACACATGCTTAGTTGACTAAAAAGAGGAATAAAAAAATCATGTTTTGGAAATTTATTTTAATACCTAAATTAAAAAATGAGGTAAAATCCAACCTTTAAGGACACCAATTTCTTTGTGAATGAAAACGTATTTAAATAAATAAATGTCTTATTTAAAATACAGGGGTCATAAGTATACATACCCCTATGTTAAATTCCCATAGAGGCAGGCAGATTTTTATTATTAAAGGCCAGTTATTTCCTGGATTCAGGATATTATGCATCCTGATAAAGTCCCTTGGCCTTTAGAATTAAAATAGCCCCACATCCTCACATACTCTTCACCATGCTTAGAGATAGGCATGGGATACTTTCTATAAAATCATCTCTCAATGCAAATCAAACCAGGTATTAGTCTAACTGAAATAAAACCATGCCTATCTCTAAGCATGGTGAAGAGTATGTGAGGATGTGGGGCTATTTTAATTCTAAAGGCCAAGGGAACTTTATCAGGATGCATAATATCCTGAATCCAGGAAATAACTGGCCTTTAATAATAAAAATCTGCCTGCTCTATGGGAATTTAACATAGGGGTATGTATACTTATGACCCCTGTATTTTAAATAAGAAACATTATTTATTTACAATACGTTATTCATTCACAAAGAAATTGGTGTCCTTAAAGGTTGGATTTTACCTCATTTTTAATTTAGGTATTAAAATAAATTTCCAAAACATGATTTTTTTATTCCTCTTTTTAGTCAACTAAGCATGTGTTGTAAACTTTTGAGCACCACTGTATTTAGCCTATGTAGCCTACATGTATGTATGTAGATATGTATGCCGTTGTGTATGTGTACATGTATGTTGTATATGTCTATGTGTATTTACGCACTACATATGCCTATATGAAGTTGTAGAGGTGTTCCTATAAGGTCAACAAAGTGTACCACATTTTAACTTTGTTTGTAAACATCTTTTATTTATGTTATTTTAAAGGCCCTTCTAGAAACAGGCATTAGAACTAAGCAGTAGCAGCTATAAATGCTAAGTGACATCACATTGAATAAGCAGCATATTAAATTAAATTACTTAAAGGATACAATAATGACAGTGGATAGGAATGTTTGTCGAACTGAACACGTTTCTGTGTGGGGAGGTCCAAGATGCTGGGCTGGACAGAATAACACAGACAACTGCACCTGGTCCATTGAATCATCACTAGATTATTAAGACAAACCATTTAAAATTAAGCCCTGGGATGTCAAAAAGAGTGCAATAGCAATATTTAACTTAGTGACAGTTAATAATACTGTCCTGTTTAGTTACTGCAAAAACTAAGTAAGTACTAGTTTTTTCATTATTGTATACATGTGTATATATATAAAACAATGCACTGTCAATGTTCTTATTATAAAGTGTATTTATCTAAATCATGCATAGCTGTATTCTGAGAGATTTCTTCTAGTTTGTTCAATTTCTAATTTACAATGATCAGAATACAAAGAAGAAAATAAATTGTCTTGAGTGGTGTTTTCCCAATTTATTAAAAGAGAAAGTTTATCAGGGCAGGTTGACAAAGACAAAGTTGACAAAGAAGCCAGGTTAACTCAGTTGGTAGAGCAGGCGCACATGTGTAGGGGTTTCCTCCTCGGCGCAGCATCGACGGGTGGCTCTACCTGTGGCCCTTGTGAGATAATGATTAAATGCTTGAAGATAGTTTATGAGCTAAGTCTTTGCAAGACACATTTTTTGTTAGAATACAAAGACTTTGGGTTAGCAGCCTATTATGGCGTAGCCTTCCACTAGACTGGGTAAACCCCACCCACTCAGCTGGTGATTTGATTTTGCCCTGCAGCTTGGTCTGGAAATTTGCACATTTAATTCTCCTGCTTCAATTCCCAATTTTGTGGGAACCAATCACAAACTAGCTTATCTACCTGGGGCGCTACTGGCGGGTTTAACACGATGACGATAGAGAAGCAACCAAGCAGCTTCTTGTTGACTTTCAACATAATGGCCACCGAACGCCAACGAAAGTGCAGCAACCCGTTGATGTTGCTGTTGCTTCTGTGTCACCCAGATCATTGGTCTGATTGGTTGAAGGACTATCAAATTGCGTGAAGTATCATTTGATCTATGCCTGTGGTCACACCTCTTTTGCAGAGAAATTACAGAGCAGACTGCCCAAAACAACGCTCAATCTCAAATCTACGGAGCTTGGCTTGGTCTGGTGGTCTTCTTAGTCCTTACAATCTTAACTGTTATTTTTGAACAGTGACTAATGATGTACACATGCTTATGCACAAAATGTGTTTAAGATAGAGGCCTGATTGTGCTACACCTCAACTTTAATGTAATGTTCAGGACATGAATGACACATTTTTCCACAGTTTAAGGCTCATGATTCAAGGGTTAAAGCAGTGGGGCTCCAACCTGTAACTTCATGCGGTTTTAAATAAAACAGTAAAAGCACTTTTGTTGTATTGTGTATTTGTCTTTATTTAAATTTTTAGTTTACCACAATCAATGAATAGGAAAAAAATAGAGGTGTTCATGTGACAAGGCATTTGATATTGCAAAAGACTGTAAGTGAAATCAACTTGGCATTTAGTGATTACCCCTAAATGTAACACTTTATAATAACCTCATTTATAGATGGTAAATTGATAGTTAATTATTCTTTAGTTAATTATAATATAATTGTTAGGGAACAGTTAGTTAAATGTTAACAAACAATTAAATATAATAAATAATGTTTAATAATTGTAAATTAACAGTTTATTAATTACCATTTAACTGTTTGTTAACAGTAAACTGACTGTTTCCTAACAATTAAATTATAATTAATAATGATTACTAATTATTAGAAGTGCTTTGTTAAGGTTACTAGTTGTTCTGTAAACCGTCTATAAACAGTGTCTGGATGGTTATTATAAAGTTGCAACAGATGACTATATTACCTTGTTAAATAGTTAATAAATACTTTATAAACCATCTAGAAACATTATTTAGATAGATAATTAATACTTTATTAAGGGTTACTAGTTGTTCTGTAAACCGTCTATAAACAGTGTCTGGATGGTTATAAAGTTGCAACAGATTACTACAATACCTTGTTAAATAGTTAATAAATACTTTATAAACAATCTATAAACATTATTTAGCTAATTAATACTTTGTTAAGGGTTGTCTGGATGGTTATTATAAGTTGCGACTGATGTTTTTCATAGTTATTAGTAAGTGCTTGGTAAAGCAATGAGAAATGTTTTGCCCTTCATTACATTATATACAAAAAACAAATCTATAAATGAAAAATGTACCTGCAAGTCAGAGTGGGATATTAAAAAAAACACAAAATTACAAATAAAACCTTTATTACAAAAATTGTAATCAAAGTTACTTACTGAAACTTTACATTTTTTTAAACATCAAACAAAGGGCTATCCGTATGTTTTCCATGCTTGTACTGAAAAAAAGTGGTATTGGTGCTCCTCTAATTTTACAGTGTGGTCAAAAATTTAAAACGAACAATGACCATACATAAAAAATAAATGAACATGCAAAACCTTTACATTGCACAGTCCTTTTTGAACATTAAAATTTCAACATCACTTCAGTCAGCTTCCCAAACGATTACTTCTGCTCCCTCTTATTGTAGGGTATGAGCTTACCCACAGCTTTATTTTTAGCTATATTGGCCCTACTTGTGGATCATTGTTAATGATGTCTTCACATCTGCTGAGGAAGTCAGCTATCTTTTGTAGTTTGTTGTATCCTGCCATTAGTTCTTCAAATTTTGAGGGGAAGATATGGCAAGCTCTGCAATCGCCGCTTTGGACCTTACTGTCAGCTCCGTCACTCCAGCATGTGCACATGCTTCTCCCAATTTCATGCCATGGTTGTATGCCCTCAACACCCTCTTGTATCTTTTGATGATCTCTATTGGGCTTCTGACTGCAAAAGTAGACAACAATTCATAAAGATAAACTTTTCAATCATTTGACAACTTAAATAAGTATACAACATAAATTGGGGTATGTATCTCTATGACGAAACGAAAAACAGTTAACCTGATTTGATAGGATTATACTATAAAACCTAAATAATGGCACAAACTCTTAAACATAAATAATGACACAACTAATAACTTGCCATATGAAATTCTCCTTCACAGATGTGACTGATGTCTTAAACCATCTCAAGTATTTGTAGTTCACTTTTAAAGCAAAATAATATAATTTCTCCTGGCTAGTCTTCTTTGGGTGTAATTTAGGTAAAAGTGATGTGCTCCAAGGGGAAGCTTACACAAAATATTGAAAAAAATAAAGCTCCTCCCAGAGTTCTATATCCAGGTAATGTTGGTGTATTCTCGCACTGACAGACCTATCTCCACAGTGCAGTTTCAGCACTCTAGTAAGGTCTGGTCACACCTTTTTCAGAAAGAATGACATAATAACTAACAATAATCCATAGACCTCATTGTGAACAGTTTAATGTAAAACTATTATGGCATGGTGCTTTATTGGAAAATAGTTCCCAATACAACTGCTCACAACCAGATCTGATAGCATCCTGTGTAACCATGTCATGATTTCTGGAAAGAAACATTGCTGTTGAGTTTTTCCAAAATATTGTTTGATGCAACAAACCAAATGCCACTTCTCTATGGTTATCTCCAAGAGTAAAAACATCTAGTTGTTTTTTGCTTTTGGTAAACTTTACTTTAATGTTATATCTTTGATGAGTAAAACCACTTTGGACATAAAAATGGTGTGCAACCAATCTAAAATTCAAACCTAAGTAGAAATGTTTAAGATTTGTAAGTTTAACCACAATTTATATAAATGTAATTACACTTCGGCCCCTTAATTCACCTCTTTTGCCAAGTGGTGTCCTTCGTTTTGCCACCTTCTTCTTTTGTCTTCTTTTCTTTCTGTCCTTTTGGATGTATCTCTTTTTGTGTTCTTTTTGTTATGCTTCTTTTTTTGCCGTTTTCTCTTTTTCTTGTCCTCTGAAGATGAGGAGGAAGATGAAGATGAGGAGGAAGATGAAGAGGGGAGACAGATGAAGAGGAGGTGGTGGATGAGGAGGCAGATGCAGATGCAGATGACGATGTAGTTTGGTTAGACTCCGTCCCTACAGCAGTGTTCTTGGCTAAAACAAAAGGAAATAGTATAATTAAAATAATAGGGTTAATGTTATCAAATAGCATACACAAAAAAAACAAAATTCATTCACAGCTTAACTAGGGTTAACTACAAAATGCCCATTCTAGTAGTAAAAGTTGCATTAGAAATTTAAATTTGGAGGAAAGTGAAAATGCTATTGTGAGATCAGATATATTTTAATGTAGTCTGCCAAATGCTTCAAAGTTTAATAATTCAAAAAATATTATCTTTTTAGTGTGCAATTACTCACTACAGCAAAATATAATATGCAGCATAGGAAGAAAAACACCTGCTAATTGTTGGTGAAGGAAGTCCATGTCCTTTTTCAACTGCGTGATTTGTCTTTTCAGCAAGCCTTCTTTTATCTTCGCCTTTTGGAGCAGCACTGATGCTGTTGGAGACATATCGATGGCTGGAAATAAGAGAAACAAACTTAAGTGCATCTAAAAATCAAACATTAAATACATGTCCTCTTTATGTGAACTGCTGGTGGTAATAAACCTGGTGATTTTTAACCAGGTCTGTGTGAATATAAATGTTCCAACACAATTTCCACTGAACAATTCAGAAATGTTAAACTTCTCAGTAGATCATTTTAGACCATATTTATTTATTTATAATAGTTTGCCCTCAGAAAAACAGCATTGACTTATTTTAACCATTCAGTCTACATGATTATGCAGACATAAATTCATGCTTTCCTTACAGAAAACACAGTCCATTTAATTTTATGATAACTATATCACTACATAACACTACACTCAGACAATCTTAATATTTGGTATTTTGTTATAAGTGATACAATATTTGCCACATTTTTTCACAGTTATCTAGTTTTGGATGTCTAGATTTGGTAGTTATCAATTATAAGTCACTTGGAGCAGAACTGTGACAAACAGGCACGGAGCCAGCTCTGCGTAGGAGTGTGTTAGGAAGCATGCGCTTCTTGCCTTGCCCTGCGCACTCACTAAGTGGTAACGCGCACTCTCACTAGGTAGTAACGTTACAGATTAAAAGTTAGCAGAACTCTCTAACACAAAACGCCATGAGCTGTGCTTAATGTTATATGATCAATATATAGACATTTAAGAATTGTATATTTAAGAAAACAGAATACGGGAAATAGCCTGGAAGCACAAATATTGTTCAATGCTATCCAGACTTTAAATTACTAAAATAAAATTCCATATTTTTCCAAAATGTTACTGTTAAGAAATCTTGTTAGCAGCTGGGGCTAGCTATAACTAAAGAAGGCTACATGCCAACAGGTTAACGTTATCAAACTCACCTGTACTCAGAGATTGGTGTTCACAGTCTGTGTCATCGCTGGTTTCAAATAAAATACTGCATTTATCCCTCTCAAAACCTTGACACTTCTTGTTTGCGGGGTAATCCTCATCGCTGGTAACTTTGGCATTAATGTTTTTGCTAACGGCGGTGTTCTCCAGGTTTTGCGGTCCATGTGCCCCTTCACCGATGTTAGCATCCTCGATGCTGCTGATGGTAACGTCAGGTGCAGCCGTTTCTTTCGTCGACCGCGTTGGTGTCCCTAATTTGTTATCCATTTTTAATGCTTTGCCAGATCTTGTAAAATGTCTTTTCTTTGGCGACATGGTCAGTTAGAAATATCAGTACAGATACTCTGTAGCTAGCTAGTTTGAAACCTCTGATTTTAGCAATGTTGCTAACGCTCTCTGGTTACACTTAGACCCGCCCTACTCTGCCTCTGATTGGCTAGTAGTCATTACCTTCGGTTTGTTAGGTTGGGTGTCTTTCTCTAGCTGTCACTCTGGGTTGGGTATTTTCAGAGTCCGATATGCATGAGGAGTGAAATAGTTTGGTACGGTCAGAGCCAATCAGAGGCACAGTAGGGGCGGGTTACAGCCATACCGGTGGCGGCGGGCTTGGGCGTTTGGGCGCACTTTTGGCTCTAACAGGTCTGGTCTACATAACTTTTCCGTGTGTAGCCCATTTGATGGAAAATGCCTGGTTTAGCAAGTGAACTAAGGGAGTTAATTGAAGGTAGCCGATTGAAAAGAAAACACCATAAGCACCTAATACAATGGCTAAAGAAAAGACAACTTCTGAAACAGAAATGAAATGCAACATTTGCCACCACAAAATGAAGATGAAGCCCTGCAGTCGTGGAGACCTCTATGAATGGTAGGTAGTAGGCTTAACTAATATGGGCATATATGGCCTAAAGGTCTGATATTACTAAATCATTTTTTTTTTGTTACTGTAGCTAATAGGCCTAGTTTTCTTATTTTTTACTGTATATAAAGCATTTATTTAACAGTATATTTAGTATATGTTTTACTGTTTACTTAGGTAAATTTCTTTACTGATGCTTTTAGAGTGACCGGCCACTTTCTACGTGATTTCCCCTATTTAATTTACTCCATTAAGGTTTCAGTAAATCCGAAGCCTACATAGTTTTAAGCCTGGAACCAAGTCAACCAACTACAAGATGTGGGCCATAAGACCTTTCATTTACCGCTAAAATGTTGTAAATGGAAAAATAGCAAAGATAACGTTACAAGACTGTGTAGCTTACATAACTCTGGTAGACTTCAATGGTAGCATTTAGGTGAGTATAATAGTAAAAGCATTCTTCATTTTACTTGTTACCCCTGAAGTACCCCAAAGGTTCCAGTCCATGGTTTAGGACGCACCGACAAAAGACTGAACAAAACAATGACAATATAAATGTTTGCCATTTGTTCAATCTCAAACTTTTGTTGTTCTTAAAAAAAGGTCTTGCGTTGAAGCAAAACAATTTAAACAGAGATCATAACAATTATGGTATATCTTTGAATTCCATTGGATCTCAAGTTGTGCCATGTTCCATAGGGTATGTCAACAGAGGGCCAAACATAGAGCCGTTGTCAGAAAATCCATCCGACACCCAGTCAATATTTAGCCAATCCAAGATATCCCTTTTCAACTGGATGCGATTTGTGTACAGGTATGGAAATCAAATTTAAGTTCAAGAATAACATGCTATACACCTACATAAATCAAAGTGCCTGTAATTTAGATATATATATTACACTAAAACCAGTGGTAGGCTACAGAATATAGAAGGTCAATATACATAATTTTATTGCTGCAATATTCTAAAGGCAAGTGACATCTCTTTGAAAATCACAGTGAGTTGCTGCATCCAAAGAGATACTGGCACTTTTTATATGCATTGGATAAATTGAACACACCTTCTGGGTTCCATTAATCTAAGCTACTTTATAGTGCATATGGTAATAGCTTTTCACAATAGCTTGCACAAGTGCAAGTTAGTGGCAAATGGCAAAGCACATGTTAATTGTTGTTTTAGGCAGTGGATGGACAGTATGTCTACTTTTATTAGTATTACTCCAATTTTAGATATCTTGAATCACTCTTATGCCCATAACAATGCTGTGGCAGGTGTAATTACTGAAGTAATGTTTGCATAAGGCCACAACATTTTCACCATTAATTTTGTGTATTTCCAGGTTTGCACAAGGCCTACGATTAAGACAAATTGACATGATAACTGATGACATTGCTGCAAGCACAACTACACTGTCAAAGATGGCAAAAAAGCTGCGAGATGTCTGTGTTGAGGCAATGGAGAGAAGAAAAAGAAGAAAAGGACAGAGGCTGGGAGGGCAGAACGAGTTTGTGGTTATCGATGAAAGCCACTTCAGACACAAAAGAAAGGTTAATATAAAAACCATACAGCTAAACATTCTATGGGAATTCTCACACCAAGCCCAATACTTTCCAGCCATTCTATTAATTAATTTATGACAGAACTTGCAACTCTAGCCGTTTCAAGGTATGTCAGTGTATTTGTTTTTTTTCTTTGCTTGACTTGGCTTTGATAGTGACTTATTCTTCTATCAGGAGGAGGATTTTTTATGTCCTCTTGTATATACTGAATGATTTGATTACTATAGGCTTTGCTTTGACCCACAAAGTAATAACAATAGATTAAGGAATCAGAATGAATGAAACAGTTACAAAACATAAACAATTACATGCTACTTTACCTACATGCCAGCTGTAAGTTTACTCAGCATTCTTCCGGCATTATAAATGTACAATTATTAGTTTTATACTTTTTTTATTAATCACAACTTGTGTGGCAGGGTGTTATAACTTTAGAATTACAAAACTTTTGATTTCATAGTAATAGTAATGTAATTTACCTACATTTTGTTCCCTGTAACTGTCATGGATTACAGATATACAGTTGAACAACATAACAAAAGAAAAGAAAAAAAATTCAAAATTTCCAGACTAGGTCATCATGACAAGTCTATAGTCCATGAATAGATTTATCTTTAGGTTTCGTCACTGCATAGCTGTAAGGAGATGCAGTAATTCCTACCACATATCAAAAGTTATTCCTCCAGGGGTCACAAATGGTCACAGCAAATTATAAAGGACTGTATTGAAATCACCACCGGTAAGCATCTGTGGACGCAGTGGGGGGGGGGATGAATCCATACTTATGGGGATACAATAATTTTATAACTCAGAAAAATTTAATCAATTGTCAGCATTCTGTGTTTCAATGGTCAAATAATTACAGTAAATATGAGTAATACATCACCATGTGAATAATTGCCATTTCTAATATGTGTCCAATTTTTATATTTTGACAGTACGGGCGTGGAAGAATGGCTGGTGGGTGGAAAAGGAAGAAGTGGGTGTTTGGGATGCTTGGCGTGAAGCACAGAGGACCATGCCTGTTCTCCGCCTGGTGGCAAGACGGACCAAACGAGAACTGGTCCCATTGATTCTCCACCACGTTCGTACTGGATCCACAATATTAAGTGATGAGTGGCGGGCCTACCGTCAGGCTCTGCCGGCATTTGGATACAGGCATTACACAGTTAACCACAGTGTGGCATATGTCAATGCTGAAACGGGCTGCCACACTCAACACATTGAGAGGGCCTGGAGGAGCTACAAGGAGACAATTGGTAGACTCCGAGGGAATCGCACGGAGGATCTGCTCAGAGACCATTTGATTGTGATCGAGTGGAATGAATGGTTGGGTAAAAAACACCATAATGGTCCACTAGGACGACTGCTCCACGATATTGCTAAGCAATATAAATAGAATAAATTGTGTCAGGTTTCTGGAGCTTGTAATGTTAATCGCTTTGTGTCTTTTATTGTTATTGTGGTCTCTAAAGTACCCCTACCCCAGTATATAGATGATTGTGTTTTGTATGCAAATCTTTTGTACTAACTTTGTTATTGTCTCCCCGTGTTCATCTGCTGTACATTGTTGCATGACAAATACTTCACAAATTTGTTCATTTACTGATCAGACTATATTATCAGTGCACAAATAATCACTATTTTATGGACCACTAATAAAGATTTAAGTGTACTAAATAAAGTTACTTGATGCTTTATACACTTATTTATAATTAACTAATTCTTATTGATGTTTTACAGAGTATTAACTATTTAACAAGGTATTATAGTTATCTGTTGCAACTTTATAATAACCATCCAGACACTGTTTATAGACAGTTTACAGAACATAGTAACCCTTAATAAGTATTAATTATCTATCTAAATAATGTTTGTAGTCTGTTTATAAAGTATTTATTAACTATTTAACAAGGTATTATAGTCATCTGTTGCAACTTTATAATAACCATCCAGACACTGTTTATAGACGGTTTACAGAACAACTAGTAACCCTTAATAAAGTATTAATTATCTATCTAAATAATGTTTATAGATGGTTTATAAAGTATTTATTAACATTTAACAAGGTATTATAGTTATCTGTTGCAACTTATAATAACCATCCAGACACTGTTTATAGACGGTTTTTTTATTATTAATTAATAATACTATTTATTATTATTTATTATTAATTATAATTTAATTGTTAGGAAACAGTCAGTTTACTGTTAACAACAGTTAAATGGTAATTAATAAACTGTTAATTTACAATTATTAACATTATTTATTATATTTAATTGTTTGTTAACAGTAAACTGACTGTTTTTCTTAACAGTTATATTATAATTAACTAAAGATTAATTACCTATCAATTTACCATCTATAATGATGGTTATTATAAAGTGTTACCCACCATAAGTGATATCAAATATTATGTCAGAATGGCATGAGTTTCATTTAAGAGAAAAAACATACTACACATGCAACATAAATGCAGGAAGAAAAGAGAAAAAAACGGACGGACAGAGAAGAGTGTTTTCTAGTGTCATATTCTTCCATTGTGTTTTTGTGCCAGAAGACGGATAAATGAAAGAAGATAGACAGATGAGAAGGAGAGGAGCAGAAGAAGAGGGAGAGGACATGACACCCACTTCAAGGAATTACAGAGAGTGAGAGAGAGCGAGAGAGATGGAGGGAGGAGAGAAAGAACTTGACCGTTTTCTCCTCTAACCCTGGCTCTCACACACACACACACACACACACACACACACACACACACACACACACACACACACACACACACACATTCTCAAAGGTTAATGTGATGCTAATTTGGCCTATGTTTAGAGGGTGATCATTATTTTCAGACCTTTACGGTCAACGTTGTATAAAAACTATTTGCAGAGGAGAGACTATTTGAACAAGTGTTCACATCCTTCACCCAACAAAAAGTAGCAACATGGCAATGCAAAAATGCTAAATTAGAAGCAAATTATCCAACTTTTAGCATCAAAATGTAATTTTAAGTATCAAGAAGAAGAAGAAGAAGTGACGTTCACGTCAAAAAAGCAAAGTGGATTTTAATATTCTTCAATATATCTTTTTCTAACTGTCAACAAATCACATGAAAAAACTAAAACCATCAATAAATTAATTATACTAAGTATCATCTGTGTAGCCAAATCCTGAATAATCTTATTTCTCAGTGCCATATAAACGTCTTGTTGTCCAAACAAAATATTCCAAACATGTGCAGTGGGTGACAGGGACATAGCACAAAATTCTGGGCCCTGTAGAATGGCATTTTCTATGGGCCACTCTTTTGGGGCCCTCTTTACATGAGGGCTCTAGGTACTTAGTCCCATTTTCCCCCCCAGTCCGACGCCCCTGGTGGGTGACATATGGATGACATGCCAGAGCATGCTCACTTAGAGCTACTGTCCAGACACTGAATGTTTAGTTGCAGAGTTGACTCAGAATAAACTGACCTGGCCATGTTGATTACAGTATGCAGACCTTGAGCAATGGTATGGCTTGATGTGTTTGAATGAGTTTTTTTTTAATTATTAAGTTCATATAACTGTATGAATGTTAAACTACTTCTCCACTGGCAGTAAATGTTGCCAGTGAACTTAATTGCTTTATCTAGTTTTGTGTAAATATGTTGTATTGTTTTTACTGGCTATACAGTATCGGTAACTTGTAGGTCACTGCTTCTTTCATAGGCATCATAATTACATAAAAAAAAAAAAATATGCAAGTAAGAGGACATTTTAGGTTGCCACTAATCAACATGATGTTCTAATTAAATGTTTATGTAGTAGGTAAATATCTCCACATAAACAACAACCAGCACTTGCAATATGGTGAGCTAAGTAAAATCAGTCAATCCACACTGACAAATCAGTGCAATGAAGTAAAAAACACTTACTATGAGAATTATGATAACATATAATGTTAATTAGTGTTTCACAAATTATGAAAAGTGAAGTGCAGCAAATGAGGAAAGTGAGGTTGAACAAATAAACATGTAGTCTTTCATTTTAATGAATTAAATTGTGAAGATCAACAGATCTCTTTTGCCCACATGTTTTTATTTTAAGTGTCTTCAATGTATGAGGCCATGCCTGTGTGCATGTCTCAGGTGTGTGTTAAAAAGGGATTTGGCTTCAAAGGATGCAGCTTACATCAAACCGCATCTTCTGGTTTAATGGAATCAATGAATTTCTACTGGCACAGATGACCAACTTAAAGAAAGGCAACAACACTTGTATTGCTGCCTTATAGTGTTGCTTCAATCCCACATTTTCCACAGTTGTCTGTGTCATGTAATGTTTTATAAAGGCTGGGCGGTAACGTGATCCACATGGGAATTTCTTTTCCATCCAGGTGCAGACTTTTTATGTGGCTCCAAAAAGTCAGTGGAAAGATCTAAACATCTGCACGCTTACTTCCATCACAAACACCCAATTTATAGGCTATGCTTTCAGTCACATTAATTGACAAACTGTTGCCAAATTTTTGCAAAAATACCTATAATGAGGCTGCGACTTTGACAACGAGATAAAAGCAGCAATTTTCACCCGGATTGTCACATTTATGCCCCACGTTTAGATAAAGCAAGATGAGAACACGCTCACAGTTTGCCAGAGTTGTGGATCGGTTTGTTTACCATTACACTGAAAAACAGAAAGTAACCATTTCCAAAAGAGACATAGAATTAGTGTGGTCAAATTGTATTAAAAAACAATTAGGTTTAACATACATTGAGTGAAGTTTAAAGTTAATTTCATCTAAAGTTATTAAATCACTTCAACTACTCTCATTGTGGAGACTTTGTGTGTTTGAGATTTGTTGTGAAAGACGTCCTGCCCTGATGAAGGTGCTGGAGAGGCTGGTCTTGGCCTGAGGCTGCAGGTGAGATCTTCTCTGGACTCTCCACAGTTTGTCTACCAATCTCGTCTGGGAGTGAACGATGCTTTCATCTATGGATGGCAGTGGCGGCACTGTGAGAATCACACGTTTTGATTTCTCCAGTGCATTCAACACCATCCAGCCACTGCTACTAGGTGAGAAGCTGCGGGTGATGGGTGTTGTGCGTCCACAGTCTCCTGGATCACTGACTACTGACAGACAGACCACAGTTTGTCCGTCTGGATGGTGTTCTGTCTGATGTGGTGGTGAGTGGCACGGGGGCTCCACAGGGGACTGTACCGTCTTCTTTTCTGTTCACCTCATGGTGTATGAGGTGAACAGAAAAGAAGACAGACAAAGACCTTCCAATACAACTCAGAGTCATGTCACCTACAGATGTTTTCTGATGACTCTGCAGTTGTTGGGTGTATAAGGGATGGACAGGAGGAAAGTACAGAGCGCTGGTGGACAACTTTGTGAAGTGGTCTGGTTAGAATCACCTGCTGCTGAATGTGGATAAGACCAGAGAGATGGTGATTGACTTTAGGAGGAAGGGAACGGCTCCACAGCCCCTTTGCATCCTGGTAGAAGATGTGGACATTGTTGAGGAGTACAGATACCTGGGTGTCAACATTGACAACAGGCTGAACTGGAAGATCTACAGCACCGCAGTTACAAGAAAGGGATGAGCAGACTCTATTTCTTGTGGAAGCTGAGATCCTTTAATGTGTGCAGCAGAATGTTGGAGATCTTCTACCAGTCTGTTTTGGCCGGCGCTCTGTTCTCCTCCGCCATCTGCTGGGGCCGCAGCATCGGAGCCAGCGACACAAACAGACTGAACAAACTGATCAGAAAGGCTGGTTCCATGATTGGCGGCAAACAGGACACTTTTGAAGCTGGGATGGAGAGGAGGTCACTGAACAAACTGTTGTCTATCATGGATCACCCTGACCACCCTCTCCACCTCACACTGGTCCAACAGAGGAGCAGCTTCTCTAAGAGGCTCCATAAGCTTTGATGTCGCACAGACCGCCACAAGAAATCATTCCTACCAAAGGCAATACAACTTTTTAACACTTCATCACTGAGTGGTAGATAAGACTCACAGACATCATGATTGCACTAAGTGCACCTTGCACAATATTTAAATACAATATTTACATTATCTACAGATTTATCAATAATAGTTTATTTTTATTCCCAACTTGTAAATTATTGTTCTACATCGAATCTATCTATCTATCATTGGATTGGATTATTAATACAGTGTATATACAATTACAATTAAACAAGTGAAGATACATAGAGTTACAGGCAGGTAAAGGAAAAGTGTCACTAAAAAGAATCCAAACAGAATGTTGACACTGAAAAATACAGCTGAGTGCATTGACAGTGATCATTGGCTCTGAGCTGCCTATAGAGCATCATAGCCAAGTCAGAGTTCTCATCTCTTTCCCATCTCCAATTACTTTTTTAAATATTTATTTACTGAGCTTAATAGTTCATTGCTTGTGTGAAAGGAAGCCTTTTCACTGTGTCACATCCTGGGAGGTATTGATTCATCCTAGCTCTAATTGCTATGCAACTGCCAACTGCTTCAGTGCTTGAGTTTTGCACTGGAGGATAAAAAGATGGTAGTTTTTGATTTGGGTTTTTCGCCCCGAGGCTGTGAATCTGTTGACATTTTCTTCTTAGTTACCCAGCCTTCAAACACTGTTATAACCCGTAACTTTTCTTTTCCATGTTAATTCCTGGGTGAGATCTGTTAAGGCGTGGTGCACACACAAGTGCCAGTGTTGTCTGAAAAATACATGGCCTGTGGGCTATGTGAACATGTGCAAGAGTCTATTCTTTGACTTTGACTTTGAATTTAAAATTGCTGTTTCAGTAGGACCACTCTTGTAAGAAACACTGCAAAAAAAACAAACGAGCAAAACCTTTTTTATCGTAACCATTTGTTAAAATCATTCATGATCCATTCCTTATTTGGAAAATATAATCCCTTGTTCATTTGTTCCAGTAGTCGGTCCAACTGGTCTGCTATGTTGAGCCTTTGAAGACACATTGAAAAGCTTTTCTTCCTCATGACACATTGGTACAACTGATGTTTTATCATTTAACTCGCGCAATTGTATCCTAGCTACCAGTGTTCTTTAATTCCTGCCTTTGTGGCTGCAGGGCTACACTTTACCACCACCAACTGTCAATAATTTGAAACCATGAGCAGGAATTTGTTTTGCTTCGCTGCACATGCTGCATGATAAAGACAAAACAAGGGCCAACTCATAAAAGCATTAGTCCATATCACTACTGGTGGTCAAACAACACAGCTTTTCATTTGTTAGACCTCAATAATACACATAATGTGTTTAACTGAGAAACAGTGAATGTTTCGCTCACAGGGAAGGTTACCTACAATGATTACTTTCAAAAAAGGTTTTTCTTCTAAAATGACATGTTTACAGTTTGTAGCTACTGTGTTACATTATGTTTAACATACCGCACTGTATCTTAGTGTTTCTCTTTAAAACACTTTTTAACTATGGTGCCACCTAATCAAAGCTTACAATTCATAGTCAGCGCCCTCTCCTGGCAAATCCTTCAGCACATCCAGATTGTTCCTAATGAACTCATCTGTGTTTAGCTGCTCAATGCATCCTCATTTGCTATTATAATTTGTGTTTTGTGGGCATCTAATTGAATTGCTTTGATGTATTTATGTATTTTTCCGATGGGAGGAAAGAGACCTACAGTTATTACTGAAGTGTTTTATTGTGGGAGAGGACAGTAATTGCTAACTAAGAGCCAGTTAGTGTTGGACGCTAATTGTGAAGAACAGTAGAGCTAACAGGGGAATTGAAAACTAGGTTAAATCTGGGCATAAATTGACTGAAGATAAATACGAGTGAGAAATGCACACAGGGTGGTTGAGTTGAATTTAGAAACCTGAAATAAAAAGACACCAATTATACAGTGGCATTAAGAAAAAGGTTTTGGTGGAAAACTCCGTGAACATATCACTGAGTCAGCTGAAAAGAGAGGAATACAATGACACTGTGTGAGGAAGAAATAACAGCATGACACAGAAAAGTGGTAAACGTGTGTTTTATTTGTTAGCTGTGAAAAGACATGGATTATGCAGAGATTCTAATTAATAAAGGTTTACAACGAAGAGGACACAGCAGTAAGATGGCTGGATAGTACAATTCTCCTTTTAGCCACTAAACAATGTTAGTTTACAACTAATTTATACAGTAAAGCTACAGTACAGCTATTTCTAAGCTATTAAATAAAGAAGAAGAAGAAGAAATAATGTCTCACTAATCTTTGGAATGCTATAAAGGACCAATGTTACCTTCGATCAGAGCAGTAGGTTGAGACTTGGACAATGGACTTTGGCTGACATGAATCATCTATAGTTTCAGGCACTTCCAAATAATTTTATTAAGGAATACTTTGTTGATTTTAATCCAGTTCTGTGTCATCTTTGTGTGGGTAGTGTGTAGATGAACAGTGTTTGTATGGAACCTGGACCTTCCAGGCGAGAGAAGCCAAACAACGTTGATCTAAACCCACTGCCCACACAAAGATGACACAGAGCTGGATTTAAATCAGCAACATATCTCGTTAAGTATACCAATAGGAAATGATCACATTAAGGTGGGTCTTTACTAATATGAGCTGGCTGGGTAAATGAGAATGAGAACCCTCATTCCTGAAGTATTTTGGTGTGGTTTGCAGTTCTTTGTTCACCAAAATGAAATGAAACAAACGCAGAGCTCAGTAACCAGTGCAATGCAAAAGGCTGCTGGGCCGCCACAACCATCCAGTTGAGGTAGATGATGCTGCTGTAGATGAGTGGTTCAAGGCCTGCATCCTTTGTTGACTTGACTTGATAGTAACTAGTATAGCCCACCTGTGCTGTGAAAGTACCATGAAGCCCTCACCGATGATCAGATTTGGTTCAAGTGATTGTTTTCCGATGCAAAGAGTGGCGACGCTGACCTATTAATGCACAATCAGTACAATACAGTCTGAATGTGACCCATGATAAAACCAAAAACAAATTATCTTTGTTTCAGCAACTTTATCGACAGAATGGTACAAAACCACCCTAACATCATACTGCACCATGATCTTTCAAGCAGATCTATATAACGTAACAGTCAGACTGGGCTAGCGGCTTTTTTATTAATGATTACAAAAGGTGCTTTCCTGCTGCCCTTAACATATTGGTGATTTAAACCTAGTCTAATCCTATGTCTGCTCTGTGCTCTGTGCCCCACCCTGTGGTGAGCACCGCTCACATCGCTGATTATGTCTAGAGGGCTCATGGCATGATCTGACGGTGGCATTGAATCCTCTGTAGACTGTTTAATTTGGGAGGACGTGCAGGTTCAGCCCGCTGACCTTCAGCCTTCTTAAGGACAGGCTGTATCCTTTGCAAGACGGAGAGTAAAGGGAGGAGGAGCTTGAAATGGGACACAGCTGCAGACACTCTGTATAAGAGCAGTCCTCATTATGATCTGTCTCTTTGTCTTTCTCCCTGCACATTTGTGTCACTCCTTAGGTTTTCCGTAGCGGTGAAACAGGGGCTTCCCAGTGTTTCTGTCCCTGGGGACTCCAGATGCTAATTTGGTGTTGACATGCTATAGCTGAAGAATGCAGCCACTCTAGTCCCTTCTGCAATAACTTGAAAGCTTAGCAATTCTGGGTTGCTTGTCCCATTTATCTTTGTTTTCAATTACTTCATTCATAGAGCCACTTATATTGAAAAAAACATTTTTAGTACCACCCTTCTGCAAAAACCATCATCGCATCTGACTTGAAATTAGAATTCAGGGCTCTTGGCACCTTGGCCTTTATAAGCTGGAGGTGCAGAGGTGTTTTGAACATTCACCAGGTTGGCGAACAGTCATTAGCATTGACATTAGCAACTGCCACCTCACAGCCTCTGAACTATAAAGACTGTCAGGGTTCAAAGCCTTTGCCTCCGTAAACAGATCTTTGGGAAGTGGGGCGGTGGGAGAGTTGGAGAGAATATTTGAAAGAGATTAGGTGAAGGAGAAAAAGGGCAAAGTTGCAAAACATAAAAGAAATCCCAGTGGTAGCGCAGAGAAGTGGCTGCTTTGCTTTCATATCTCTCATCTACTTATCCTTCCTTTTCTCTCCATTTCTTTAGTTTAAGGGTAACCGCTTTTTTTTCAACCTGGACCCCAGGTCTTGACTGGCGTTTACTCTTCACACCGCTGTCTTCCAACAAAAAGTCACGTCCTGGGATCGATGATGTTGTCAGATACTTTTAGTAACAATCTGAGCCTGTCAGTAGCAACAACAACAAAATTACTTTTAGTGGATAAAAAGCAAGGCTTGCCCCATTAGGTTATATTGCAGCTCAGTTCGCGCTGGCCCATTGCGATATCGCTCAATACTTGACCAATTGCAAATATTTTTGGTCACATTAGTCTATTAGACCCAAATGCATGGGGAAATTGGTCCCAGTTGAAAAAAAAGGTAGTTACCCTTTAATCATTGTTTTTACATTTAGGGATTTTACACTTCATCAAGTATTTAAGAGGAGTGTATTCATTCAACAGACCATGTATTTTTAAAGACACTTTCAAGTCAAATCAGGCACCACACCACAGGTTTTCCACTTTCATAAAAATCAGAATAACAAGATCATTATCTTGTCCTGACCTGTCCAAAGTGTACACTGCCTCTTGACAAATGGTAATGGACTTAATGTTTCTGAACTCTCTGGATGCACACAGAGGAAACTGATATTGATCTCATAATCTTACTCTGTCTTTGCAAGCAAGCAAACAAGCCTATTTAAATCAAATTTATATCAGTGTTCCTTTAAAGCAGGCAGAAAACACAGCCCGCATGCACAGTAGTAAGCATGCTTGTATGTGCCTGCATGAAGCCACAGCAGCTGTGAGAAGAAAGTGGGATTAACCAAGCTGATTTAAAAGGATTAGAAGCTCCAACAGGAAACCGAGGACCACCAGGACACCTTTGGATCCAAATGGGAATGCACACATAACACACACGGGCACGTACAATTGTCAAGTATCCCATAATCCTTTTCAAGTGCATTTCAAGTCACAAATTGTTTGGCCCCCACATTTATTTAGATAAAATCTCAAAAGCCAGTTCAGTTGACAGATATGAAATCAAAGGAAGAAGAGGACAACAGACATGTGGAGAGTGCAAGAAATTACTGTGACAAAAATTAATGTGACATGAAACAGTGCAAGATGATCACAGGCAGAACACAACTGCTGCTAAAAAATCTTTATGCTACAGGATACAGAGATATTTTAGACTATACTGAAGTGTGCTTGTGTGTGTCCCTTCCGGACTACAGCAACAAACTACATTTCACTTGTGTAGTACTCTCTTTATGGAAAGGTTACAGACATTGTGGACCCAACTCTTTACTGAATGCACAAAGATTAAAAAGATATTCTCATCTGACTCCGGGTAAGACTCATACTTTCCAAAAGGCTGAAGCACAGAAAAGATTTCTAATTTTAGGTAATTTTATAACAACTACTAATTGGCCGCTGTGAACAAAATAAAGGATTTTGTTATATCTGATTCTATTTGTCATCTCTAGACTGGAACTCTGATTTCAGCTGCCTGTTGCAGTGACACAAAAGCTGCTTCAGGACCTTCACGGTGACTGCAGCCACTAAGAAAGGAAAGCCACACACACACACACACACACACACACACACACACACACACACACACACACACACACACACACACACACACACACACACACACACACAGCAGCTTTAAACCTACTTGTGCTGAGTGGCACTTAAAGTGTTCAAGGTGTTCACGGTGCACAAACACATTTGTGGAGGTTTTGGAAATTCAATCATTGAAGCTTTAGACACCTTAAGTTTCCCATGTTTGTTTTTTTTAATAGAAAACAGAAAATAAAAGCATCTCGTTATATTCGACTAGCTTTGCCCTCTGGTTTAGATTCTGGTTGTCCCAATTATCCTTGAAAATCCTGATGGCAATATTGTGACACATTTCACCTATCATGTTGCTCAGCCTTTTGTGGAGTGGAAAACCCAGACCAGTGTTCAAGGTGGAGATATTTCTGAAGCTCACCTGAGTTTACCATCAGCTTACACACTTCACCAAAAACCCTGTCTCCTGAAAATTAGGTTTGTATTCTACTTCTTATTTTTGAAGAAACACACTGTCTCCTGGATATCAACAGCACAAACTGAAATGAGTGAGCTGGCTGCACATCATGCTTCCAAGGTCATTATTGCAAAAATGATCTGCATATTGTGCATTGACAACTTCATTTATTACAACATCCGCTTAAGAAAATCCAAGCAACAATTACGTTTCCTTCAAAATATTTTTAGGGCACCGGGTTGCATCAAAAGAACCAAACTTTGAAGGAAATTAGCCTTGAACATGTTGTGGATGAATTCAAATGTTATCTGTATTATTGATGACCATCCCTTTTGCAGAATACATCCAAAATTAATTGAATATTTTAGCACATTTAAATGCACTTTTTTTTGTTACAGTAATACAGGCTTGTTAATGTGTGGAGCACAAATAACGTCTGTTGTCAAAAGAAAATCCCTGAGTCTTGAAAACCACAGTATGATTTGATTTAACTTTAATTTTCATTTTGTTTAACACACACACACACACACACACACACACAAACACACACACACACACACACACACACACATACACAGACTCTAATTGGTTAACTGCTGCTTGACAACCACGGGGGTACCCAGGGGGGTCTTCTCATCACCATGGCTACAGGGACCGGGGACGACGGCGACAGCATTAATTATTTTATTTTAGCATCAGGAGCGACTGAGGCTGACGCCCAGTGGGACAACAGCGGAGGGTCAATAGTAATTAACCAGTGGCTGCTCTCTTACGTGTCACTTCTTGGGCAGGCCTTGTACGTAAGCAGGAGGTTGTGATGTACTCCTGTAATTACTACGTGTTCAAATTCTCCTCTTTGCTCTCATTAGTTTGATTGCTTGACTAAAACAGCAGTGAAATGGATTGTGCAGGTTCAGATCTCAGTTTGCCAGGATTGAGTGGCTTTTTTTCTTCTTATTTTTTCCATATTTCTTTAACTCATTTGGTTGTTTTGATGACGCGGTGTTAGCATTTCAATCCTTTTGCACCTGCACAGCTTGGCCTTGACTGTGATTTCACATCACTCTGTAATTGTACGGTGCTATTCTTGTGCCAAACCGAAATGAGTGAGCTGGCTGAACATTATGCTTCCATGGTCATTATTGCATTTCCCTGTGTGTGTGTGTATGTGTGTGTGTGTGTGTTTGGCACTGGCAAACAAACAAACAACTTTCAAAGTTCTTCCAGCACAAAGCATGCAAAAAGCAGGCAAAAAGCATGCTTTTTGCATGCTTTTTGTATTTCAGTTCACACTACATGGAACAAAATAGATTTATTTTCAGCATCCAAAATTTTCTCCCAGCTCAATGTTGATATTTTCAAACCATGGAAGAAAGCGTTAGGAGTGGGGGGACAGAGGAATGCAATCTAAAAATGTGCCCTAAAGGAATAGATCAACATTATTGGAAATATGCACAATCACTTTCTTTGTGAGATAAGATGATCAATACCATTCTCAATTTTGTCTGTTCAATATGAAGCTGGAGTCAGGCGGCCATTAGCTTGGCCTAGCATGAAGACTGCAAACACAGGTGGAAAAAAACAGCATGGCCAGGTTTGAAACTTAACCAGTAAGAGGAAATTTAGGGATTGAGTGCAGCTATTGAGAACTCTTAAACAATCTGACACAATCAGGGAGTGTATCTTTAAGATTTCATGATGTGTTGTGAGTCGTGTGTGTGTGTGTGTGTGTGTGTGTGTGTGTGTGTGTGTGTGTGTGTGTGTGTGTGTGTGTGTGTGTGCAAGTTCACATACCCATCCATTTATTTGACGTCACAGTATATTTTTAAATCTGATGTGATATGGTGATGACACTGGTATTTCAGTGTTTTGTGCTCAGGAGAAGATACTTCCTGTAAAAGGATGAGATCATTCCTCCAACAGAGAACTCCTGCTCTACTGCATGTTTTATTCAGAGATGACATCATGTTACTGGAAGACTTTGCGTCCCTCTTTAATGAAGGTCATGTGAAGCAGAAAGCAAGCAGAGAGCAGAGAGTGTGTGGTTGTGAAAAACAGCATACATTTTAGTTTCAAAATCCTCTAAACTGCAGTTTTTTGTAATTTGTGCTTCTGGTGGTTTTCTCCAAACTTCTGTGAAGCAGAAACCTTATCGTAGCATACTGTTTCCACCCCCCCAAACACACACACACAGACGCACACCAGTTATGAGTTTTCCAAATGAACAGACATGACATGAACACACATGCCTAGTTGCCCCTCTGAAACTCTACGCTGTGCGGAAAGTTCTCAGACTGCTTTCCGCCTCCTCACCTCCTGTCTGAATTCCATCTCCATCTATGCTTCCATCTTCCCTTCTGTCTTTCAATCCACCCATCTCTCATCTGTCCTCCTCTTTTTACATAGTCTCTTCTGTTGCTTTGTGAGGGATGTGCATGAGAGTCTCCCTTGGGATTAACTTTTTGTTAAAAGCTCTGTTGTGGCCTTTTAGTACATCTTTTTGGTAAATGTGGAAGTAAAGAGAAAAGGAAGGAGTCTAGTTGTAAAAGAGTTTGAGGGTGGCAAACATTAATGCTACTTAAAAGTGTGGTTAGCAAGCCATACACGCACACACTTAACAAGACTAATGCTGTGTCTCAATTTGGATACTTCTTTGTGTACACTTACATGCAGTACACTGTACCCTATGTACTCACTTGCGTACATTTCAAAAGGGTAGTGTTGTCTTAAAACGCGATTGGCCGTTATGCACTGTCTAGAAATGATTCTTCTTTATCTTTTTACTTTTAAAAACATGTGGAGCATTTTCACCACCTATTGGCACCCATCACAATATACTGACCAAAATTATAAATTTAACACATTATATTATACATACATGTAACATTATAAATGTGATTTTGCCCCCGTTTTTCATGAGCTGAACTCAAAGATTTTAGACTTTATTTATGTACACAAAAGGCTTATTTCTCTCGAAAATTATTCACAAATCTGTATTAGTGAGAACTTCTCCTTTGCCGAGATAATCCATCCACCTCACAGGTGTGGCACATCAAGATGCTGATTACACAACATGAGTATAGCACATGTGTGCCTTATACTGGCCACAATGAAAGGCCACTCGAAAATGTGCAGTTTTATCCCAGTGCCACGGATGTCAGAAGTTTTGAGGGAGTGTTTAATTGGCATGTTGACTGCAGGAATGTCCACCACAGCTGGTGTCTGTGAATTGAACGTTCATTTCTCTACCATAATCCGTCTCCAAAGGCATTTCAATGAATTTGGCAGTACTTCCAACCGGCCTCACAACCATATGCATGCATATGCATGATTATTGGACAGGTGTGTATTAGGCTGGCCACAATAAAAGGCTACTCTAAAAATGTGGGGTGGGTCCAAAAACAAGTCAGTACCTGGTGTGACCATCATTTGTCTCACGCAGTGCATCTTTGCATAGAGTTGACCAGGTTGTTGATTGTGGCTGTGGAATGTTGGTCCACTCCTCTTCAATGGCTGTGCAAAGTTGCTGGATACTGGCAGGAACTGGAACACGCTGTCTTATACACCGATCCAGAGCATTTCACCCATGCTCTTTGGTTATGCATACAGATTGTTGCAGCAGCTGTCCGGGTGGCTGCTCTCAGATGCTGGATGTGGAGGTCCTGGGCTGGTGTGGTTACACGTGGTCTTCGGTTGTGAGGCCGGTTGGAAGTACTGCCAAATTCTCTGTAACGCCTTTGGAGACGGATTATGGTAGAGAAATGAACGTTCGATTCACGGGCAACAGTTCTGGTGGACATTCCCGCAGTCAGCATGCAAATTAAACACTCCCTCCAAACTTGCGACATCTGTGGCACTGTGCTGTGTAATAAAACTGCACATTTTGGAGTGGCCTTTTATTGTGGCCAGCCTAAGGCACACCAGTGCAATAATCATGCTGTTTAATCAGCATCTTGATTTGCCACACCTGTGAGGTAGATAGATTAGAATTAGAAGGAAAAGTGCTCACTAACACAAATATAGACAGATTTGTGAACAATATTTGAGAGGAATAAGCCTTTTGTGTACAGATTGTTCAGCTCATGAAAAATGGGGGCAAAAACAAAAGTGTTGCGTTTATATTTTTTGTTCTTCTTCATTTTGTACATCTTTGGTTAGGTAAATCCTTATTAAAATGTTTAAACTCATCTAACTTTTTATCAATACATGATTAAAAAGCAAATCTTAAATTACAACAGTGATTTTTTTCTGTGCTGGATGGAAGTGTTTTTTTCACTGACTATAGTGGTACTTGAATGAAAAAAACATAACTTGTGTAATTAGATGTTTGCCATTTCAAACACTTCAGCTTCCTTGCTTTGTTCAGTAAAGTTTTAGTTCAGTTTTGAAATTTTATCTTAAGATATTTATCTGCTTAATACTCTTCTGTATGAGCTGTTTTGTTAATTGTAAATAAATAATGAAAATGTTATAATACCTTAAAAAAAAAGAGAAAGAAAGAAAAATTGATGTTACTCTTTCCTCTACTCTGTCAGTACTGAAAATTGACAGTGGCTCATGTCCTCTGAACCGTCCACCAACACACTGGTTGTTTAGATCAGGACACCAAACAGACTCCACATGGAGTTTCCTTATCTCTCCTTTCAGCTGCTCCTTTATCTGCTCTGTACCATCTGTCGTTCATTTGAATAAATGCCACAGGTAGTTAGCTTTTATATTTTATGTCCCTGCCTAAATATCTGCCACAGGTCTTTAGATTTTGTCTTCAGGTGTGAACACTCTATCATGTCATAAAATGACCATCTGCTGTTCTGACTCTGATGCATGTAGCCACACATGTACATCACAAACATGTGTGGCAGCATTGGTTTATTTTCTTGCATTTCATTTTATGATTACTAATACCAAAGACGTATACAAGTCAGTAAAAATTATAAAGCCTTTTGAATTAGTGGTGAATTGTCGTCAAAGGGCAAATCGTGGACTTCAGGAGGAGCCCTCCCACTCTTCCCTCCATCACTATACTCAACAGCCCTGTGTCTGCTGTGGAATCCTTCAGGTTTCTGGGATCCACTGTATCCCAGGACCTAAAGTGGGAGCCCAAGACTGACACCATCATCACAAGTATCTGCTGATCCACTTCCACTCAGCAATCATCCAGTCTGTCCTCTGCACGTCAATCCCTGTCTGGTTTGGATCTACCTCCAAAAAGGACAGGAGCAGGCTACAACGGACAGTTAGGATTGCTGAAAAGAGCATCGGTGGCAACCTGCCCTCCGTTCATGACTTATACTCCTCCAGAGTCAGGAAACGGGCAGGAAACTTCACTGCAGACCCATCTCACCCCAGACACAACCTGTTCCAGCTTCTCCCCTCTGCGCCACAGAGCACTATACGCCAAAATCAACAGACTCAGGAACAGTTTCTTTCCCCAAGCCATTACTCTGATGAACAGCTCACTTCTGACTCACAGTGCCAGGTGCAATAACCCAGCAACACTGTCTCTAATCAGTCTTTTTACCGGTTCAACTTATTATTTATTCATCATTCCCAATATCTATTTCAGAGCTGTTCATACTGTAATATAATACTTAAATAATAACATCATACTATTTATTCCAGCACCCTTTCCACTATGCACCATAAATAAAATAATAACATAATTGTAATTTACTCCTGCATTCTTTGCACTCTTCAATGCACTATTGTCTCAACCTGTCTACATTGTTTCTGTTTATAGTGTGTATATATTGTTTGTATTTGTTGTTTGCTTTGTATGAGTAAGCACATCGTGAGAAATATGATCCAAACCAAAATTCCTTGTATGTGTCCTCATACTTGGCAAATAAAGCTGAGTCTGATTCTGATCTGCTTTTGAGATATCGTCACACTTGGATAAACATTTTATTTATATAGTGTCTCATGTTGTTTCTGGTTCAGCAGGTACAACAAAGGTGGTATCTTTAGATGCAACTTACGTAATTATATTCGCATTTACATTTTTTACTGTTGTTTTGCTACTCTAAAGGTGTTAAGAATTACAGTACAACAGTACGATAACAACATATATAGTCATACAGTGAATGTAATTATATTTGAGCTTTAAGCTGGCAGACCGGATGTCATCAGCCCAGTGTTGACACCTGCAGTGTTTGGTAAAGATTCATCCATTAGGTGTGTGTTTGTGTGTGTGTGTGTGTGTGTGTGTGTGTGTGTGTGCGTGTGTGTGCTGTGATGAACCACAGGCTACAAAATCTGTCTTGTTGGAAGGATAGCTGGAGGTTAAAGAAGAATCTGAAGCAGTAGACAGAATGCTCTTTAATTCCATGGAGTGGTATTATTTTTCCCTTGCTGTTGTCCCTCAGGACATCCACATTGATGTGTGTGTGTGTGTGTGTGTGTGTGTGTGTGTATATGTATATATGTATATATATATATATATATACACATGTGTGTGTGTGTATGTGTGTGGCCACCTGCTGAGAAGTGCCAAGAAACTAGACTGGGATTTTGGCGTCAATACTTCAGGGTCTGTCTGATAATCTTGGCCTCAGGGGAGAAACCAAACCAAAATACCAACCCGCAGATGGAGAGAGCTTCATTGTCAAGAAAGAAAAAGCAAGTCGAGGGACAAAGATGACAAGGCCGCACAACAGTGGAAGGAAGGTTAGGTCCAGAAGTGCTCAGATAATTTTGCTTTTATTGTCATGCATACAAAAATAAAAAGAATTTCAATTCTGAACAAAAAAAGAATTTCGAGAATTTGAAAAATGTTCAAACATATTCAAGACTGCTCTTCATTATTCACATTTCCCTTGTGATTTTAACTGTTTTCCAACATTGTTTGTGTTTTTCAAGCATATTTAAGACACATTTGCAGTGAATTTATGAACTTTGAGAGAGAGGCTAAACTCACATGCAAAGTGGACATTGGCACACCGTATTGCCTCTGGCTGCTGTAACACACCTGGACAACAGGTTTTCCAAATGATATGAAAATACACATTTTCTGATCCGAACCCCCTAAAGGCAGATTATCGTTTAAGATTTTCCAACGCTATAGTTAAGGGTTGATTAGGTTTAACAGCATGTGAAAAAAACTAAAAAGGTTGCCAGGCCAAAAAGAACGTTAATCTCGCGATAAAAAAAATAGAAATTCAACTGGGTTTGCGTTAACGCCGTTAGTAACATGTTTAACTGACAGCACTAAAAATATAACAAAAGTACACCGTGTCAAAGTTTGTTTCTAAAATCTCTATCTAAATAAAACACCTGCTGTCAAGAGCATGACAAACCAACAGGCGGTGATGTAACCCTAATCATAAACCCATGTTGCCCAATCAGAAACCTAAAAAAAAGCCTGAAATGGCGCAACTATTGCTCAGTAATGCATTCTGATGCTTCGGTACCTAAAATAGTGGAAGACCAGTTTTGCCAGATCTTCCTCCATAGAGGATTGCATTTGAGGACGGAGGCACGGTGCTGCAACATAGCCTTAAGAAGGAACATTTTTTGGTGGAACATGTACGCTCAAAAGCTGTTTTAGTCGTGCAAGAGAAAACTCAGATTGGACAGAGAGTTTAGCTAGCTTTCTAGTTTTACCCTGCAGAGACCTGAGGAGCAGGTAACCATAGTCTTCAGAAATCCAGCTTTATAGATTGGAGACACAAACATTGTTTGCACTCCCTCTATAATTTTGCATCACTTTATGAGAGATTTAAACTTTAAATTTTCATTCATGGTCTTAATTATATGAACCTTTTACTTTAGCAAAGCTTATACATAGCTGTACTTTATACAAGAGTAAATGCTGAACTGAAACTGAACCAAACAAATGTCCTGTCAAACCAAAACAAGCGCAGCCAGGTGGAGCTGCCGTCACAATGATTAACCCCTTTTACCTTAAATATTCATTGTATTGGATTTAGCGTTCCAGTAAAATATGCAAATATATATATATACACAGTATATATACAGTTTGTATACACGCATACATATAAATACGTATAAAATTACTTCTGTCTATAGTACTACTGTAATATTACAGTATAGTATTACTGTAAGCACAACAACACATTTTAACCCATTAAACATAATATAGGCTACTTTTAGTTTTATAAAGAGTTATCCTTAAAACAGACATATTGGTATGGTCGAAAAGAAAGAAAAAGAAGTGAACGTACTAATATCTGTGAGGTGATACGTAATTTTCACCTCTTCTTTAATCTACTCCAGTCACACAGTGTGTGTGTGTGTGCGTGTGTGTGTGTGTGTGTGTGTGTGTGTGTGTTTGGCGGGAGCGGTAAAACTGAATAATTCAACTGTTCTTCCCAAATTCTGTGGTGAAGCCAGGCAGAAAGAGGACAACATGCTGTGTGCGTGCGTGTGTGTGTGTGTGTGTGTGTGTCTGTGTCTGTGTCTGTGTGTGTGTGTGTGTGCATGGAGGGGCAGCAGAGAAGGTCAGACATGTTGGGGGGATTTAAATGGGATTTCTTTTCCTTCAGCTTTAAAAAGGTGCAGCGGAGACACAACACTGAAACTGGGTCAAGGAAATGGGTGAAGGTGAGTTTGCCCACACCAAAACACACACACACGCACACACACACACACACACACACACACACACACACACACACACACACACACACACACACACACACACACACACACACACACACACACACACACACACACACACACACAAGTCTGGAGGAAGCAGAGCGATGGCAAGATTTTTTGTTAAAAAAGATGAAGAAAAAAAACATCCTTGTTGTATTTCTTTCTAGTTACAAGACACTGGCACTCATTTCTAGACAAAATCCTGAAGCAACAAACTGAACCAGCAACAATCTACTTACTATGAATGTGACTAAAAACCGGCAAACTTTAATTCTTATTTAGACAAAACTGAGTCTTGAATACTATTCTTAAGACTTCAGTGGATGTTTTCAGTTTTTTGTTGTTGTGTTTTTTGTCTGTCATGTACAATACTGTATTGCAATAAAGCTTTTTCTCTGTTACCTAGCCGACCGTATCCATGGATGCAGTTACAAACGTCTGTGGGGCTTTCTCTTTGTGTGTCTGCTTTATGATCTAAAAAAACAGAAGCTCATGTTGAGATCACCAGGAAATAAATGGTTTTCCTGTGATCCGTACTAAATGTACCATTTTGTTTGTGAAGAGGGAGATCAAGGCTAAGAGGACACACAGGACCAGAGGCAAGGATCATGTGACATTATAGACCCTGCAGTCAGAGGCCAGAGGAGCCAGAAGAGGCCCAAGGATTTGCTGCCTGAAATATAGAAAACTAAAATATAGATTTTAATCATCTTAGTTTAACTTTAGAGCTTCATTGCAGATGCCAATGAAGTGTAATTGAAGCCCAGAGTCCTGAGCCCTTTTGTCACCTGTTCCTTGTTTCACTTTTTTACCTGGTGTATGTAGTCTCTGTGTTGTCTTTGTCTAGTGTCAGATCATGCCATCATGTACCTACTGCACAGAGCGCAATCTCATATGGACAAGGGAAAAAGTGCTGTGAGAATCATGTTCTTTGATTTCTCTAGCGCGTTACAGTAGCTCTGCAGTTTGATACATCTTTTTAGTGTTTTTACGGTGTTTTTGTCTTTTTTGTTATTTTTTCTTTGTCACTACCGACACTTTAAGCAAGTGGGCAGCTATGGATGTTCATATTGTTACGTTCGTAGCTTGTCTCTTGCTGTTTTTGGAACTTTTTGGCACAGCAAATGGAAACTCATCCAACAAAGCACCCCACTCAACGACGGTCCCATTGTTCTACACCCGGGATCAGCTGTTAGCCCTGCGCCACACACCCCCTCTCTGCGCGGAGCGGCAGGAGATTCCGAAGGAGTTACGGAGAAGAAGAAGAGGGAGCAGAGCGGGTGTGAAGCGCAGGGAGCGGAAAAGACGGTATAAACCATGTTTACCGTCTGTCATCATGGGCAACGTTAGATCTCTGTCTAACAAGATGGAAGAGCTGACGGCGCTGACCCGACTGCAGAGAGAGTACCGGGAATGCAGCCTCATGTGTTTCACCGAGACGTGGCTGTGTGAACTTTCTCCCGACGCACACGTCACCCTGGACGGTTTTAAACTTTTACGAGCGGACAGGAAAGCAACGGAGAGCGGTAAGAAGAAGGGAGGGGGGATCGCTGTGTTTGTGAACGATAGGTGGTGCCACCCGGGACACATCAGTGTGAAGGAGCAACTCTGTACCAGAGACTTGGAGCTGTTAGCAGTCAGTATGAGGCCATATTACCTCCCGAGGGAGTTCTCACAGGTTATCGCTGTGACCGTGTACATCCCCCCCTCGGCGGTCGCTGCTGCTGCAACAGATCATATTCATACTGTTGTGTCTCAACTTCAAAACCAGCACCCCCATTCCCTTCTCCTCATCTCTGGGGACTTCAATCATGCTTCCCTGTCCTCTGCTCTCCCCACCTTCACCCAGTATGTTAAATGCCACACCAGAGGCGTCACAACTTTGGACTTACTGTATGCTAATATCAAAGAAGCATACACCTCATCCCCCTCCCCCCCCTCGGCCGCTCAGATCACAATCTCGTCCATCTAGTCACAGAATACTCCCCTGTGGTGATCAAACAACAACCTGTGAAGAGGCTTGTGAAGCAGTGGTCTGAGGAGGCAAGTGATAGGCTCAGGGACTGCTTTGAAATTACAGACTGGGAAGCACTCTGCACCCCCCACGGCACCGACATTGACAGCATGACACAATGCATCACAGACTATATCAACTTCTGTGTGGAGAACACTGTGCCCTCCAAGTTGGTCCAGTGTTTTCCCAACAACAAACCCTGGGTGACTTCTGAGATAAAAGCTCTGCTAAATGAGAAGAAGAGGGTTTTTGCATTAGGGGACAGAGAGGAGCTGCGCAGAGTCCAGAAGGAACTCAGACTCAGGATCAGGAGGGGGAAGGTCATCTACGGGAGGAAATTAGAAAAGAGTTTGGAGCAGAACAATGCTAGGGACGTCTGGAGAGGGCTGCAGAACATCTCCGGCCACGGCAAAGCTGTGGGAAGAAGCCAAGCCGGAGGAGACAAGGACTGGGCAGATGAGCTGAATCTGTTTTTTAACAGATTTGACTCTGCCTCCTCGCCTCCCTCTTCACACCCCCCAGCCCCCTCTTTCACACCTCCCCTGGCCTTCTCCTCCTCCCCCCCTCCCCTCCTCAGCCTGCCACCTTCAACGACCCGCATCAGCAATGAACCCACCAGCCCGCTCCTCCCCCCTCTCCCCGCTCATCAGTTCACCACCCCCCTCTCCCCCTCCCTGAGACCCTCACCTCCTACCATCCACACACCCCAGTCATCCTCCACCCACTTCTCCATAACAGATGATCAGGTGAGAAGTCAACTGAAGAAGCTCAAGGCAAGGAAGGCCCCGGGCCCGGACGGCATCAGCCCAAGTCTCCTCAGGGACTGTGCTGACCAGCTCTGTGGTGTGTTCAGGCACTTATTCAACCTGAGCCTGAGCCTGGAGAAGGTCCCAGCCCTGTGGAAGACCTCCTGTGTGGTCCCGGTTCCAAAGTCACCGCGACCCAAGGAGCCAAACCACTTCAGGCCTGTTGCCCTGACTTCTCACCTGATGAAGACCATGGAGAGGATCATCCTGCGTCACCTGCGACCCCTGGTGGGCACACAGCTGGACCCCCTGCAGTTTGCTTACCAGCCTGGGATTGGAGTGGACGACGCAGTGATCTACCTGCTGCACAGATCGCTGCTTCACCTGGAGGACAGCGGGAGCACTGTGAGAGTCATGTTCTTCGACTTCTCCAGTGCTTTTAACACCATCCAGCCTTCGCTCCTCAGAGTGAAGATGGAGAGTGCCGGAGTGGACCAACATCTGGCTGCATGGACTACGGACTACCTCACCAACAGACCACAGTATGTGAGGCTCCATCACTGTGTGTCTGACGTGGTGCACTGCAGCACAGGTGCCCCTCAGGGTACGGTGCTCTCCCCCTTCCTTTTCACCCTCTACACCTCGGACTTCACACACAACACCACCCACTGCCACATCCAGAAGTTCTCTGATGACACAGCCGTTGTTGGTTGTGTCTCTGAGGGGAACGATCTGGAATACAGGTCGGTTATCAAGGACTTTGTCAGCTGGTGTGAGCTCAACCAGCTTCAGCTTAACACCAGCAAGACAAAGGAGATGATAGTCGACTTCAGGAGGAAAACATCCCCCTTCTCACCGGTGAGCATCCAGGGATTGGACATTGATGTAGTGGAGAGCTACAAATTCCTGGGTGTTCACCTAAACAATAAACTGAACTGGACTGATAACACCCAAGCACTCTACAAGAAGGGCCAGAGTCGCCTCCATCTGCTGAGGAGACTCAGGTCCTTTGGAGTGTGTAGGACTCTCCTCAGGACCTTCTATGACTCTGTGGTGGCCTCTGCCATCCTCTACGCTGTGGTCTGCTGGAGGGGGGGCAGCTCGGACCGGGACAGGAGCAGACTCAATAGACTGATCCGGAGAGCGAGCTCTGTCCTGGACTGTCCTCTGGACCCCATAGAGGAAGTAGGGGAGAGGAGGATGTTAGCCAAGCTGACATCCATCATGGACAACACCTCTCACCCCCTACATGACACTGTGGGGTCCCTGAGCAGCTCCTTCAGCAGCAGACTGATACACCCACGGTGTAAGAAGGAGAGGTACCGCAGGTCCTTCATCCCGGCCGCTGTCAGACTCTACAACACCTGCTCTACCTGATAGTGTTGTAGTTTCTGTTCCTGTTTTTCTCCCATCTACATCACACACTTTCTGTTTATCTTTAATATTGGTATTTATATTATTTTATTACAAGTACTTACTTTTCAATATTTATGGTCTCAGGTTAATATAATTTAAATTATGCTACCGACTCTTGCTTCTTTGCTCTAATTACACATTCAACTTAACTTAATTTTTAACGTCACTTACACCGCAATATTGTTTCTCTTATCATGGCAACCGCACTTTAAAATTCCTTTTGTTTGACGGCATTTTACTTACTCAGTCTACCATATTTTCATTGTCTATTTCTTGCCTGTATTTCTTGCCTTGTATTTCTTGCCTTGTATTTCTTTCGTGCTTACTTGTTTGTGTGTTATTGTTTTGTTTTTCTGTTTTTTGCTGTTGCTGCTATGCTGCTACTTGTAACGACAGAATTTCCCCGTCGTGGGATAAATAAAGTATAATCTAATCTAATCTAATTTAACACTATTCAGCCTGTCAGACTTGGATTCAAGCTTGTGCAGATGCGGGTTGATGCTCACCTGGAATCCTGGAAAACAGGCCATCTGACAGAGAGACCACAGCTTGTCAGGCTGAATGACTGTTTCTCTGAGACTGAGTTCTGCAGCATCAGAGCGCCTCAGGGGATCGTGCTTTCATCGGTTCCTGTTCACCCTCTTCACTTTGGACTTCGGCTACAACTCTGAGTCATGCCACAGAAGTTTTTGGACAACACTGCAATTTTGGGGTTTATCAGGGAAAGACAGGAGTATGAGTACAAGAACCTGGTGGATGACTTTGTGCAATGGTGCAGGCTCAATCATCTGCAGCTGAACACAACAAAGACCAAGGAGTTGGTGGTGGATTTAAGGAGATCTAAACCACACATGACACCAGTCTCCGTTGAAGGGGTCAATGTGGAGGTGGTCAGCAGCTATAAGTACCTGGGGGTACACATGGACAATAAACTGGACTGGTCAGCCAACACGGATGCGCTCTATTGCAAAGGGCAGAGTCGGCTCTACTTACCGAGGAGACTGCAGCCATTTAATGTCTGCAGTAAGCTCCTCTGGATGTTTTACCAGTCTGTCATTGCCAGCATCCTGTTTTATGCTGTGGTGTGGACAATGAGAAGGTTGCTGCCAATCATGGACAATGACCAGCACACAGAACGTTTATTAAACAGAGAAGCATGTTCAGTGGCAGACTTCTGTTACTGTCATGCTCAACAGACAGGTTATGGAGGTCCTTTGTTCCCAGGGCCATCCAGCTCTTTAATACAACACAAGGGGGGAGGGGAGAAATTGACTTTTAAGCATGAGCCTGTCTCTCTCAGCCCCTACCATCATGTCACTTGTCCGCTGTACAACTGTCTTATTGGCTATATTAGCCCTCCAACACAATCTGGACTGTGGTCATAACATCTACATCTTACATCTTATAACTTATTCCCTGTTACATATTGTTCTTATTCACTCAGTTTATAGGTTAGTATGTTTATGTGTAATAGTCATAGTTATCATGATCTACTGCACTGTTCAATCCCTGCACTTAAATACAACACTTTGCACCATTGCACACCATAGTCTACCATAGTATCTTACCTTATCATGGTCATTGCCTTTCTGTGAGTGATTTTTATTTTTGTTTTTATGTATGTATGTATATGTGCATCCTGTGTTATGGTTGTCTTGCTACTGGATGCCTAAAATTTCCTTCGGGATGAATAAATTATCTATCTATCTAGATCATTGTACTGTATTGTATTCTGTGACAGTTTGTGTAATTCTACTCCCTTATTGGTGTTCCTGATTTTCTATTCCTGGTCTTACCACTGCCTGCTGTCTCTGCATTTGGGTCCGCCACATTCTCTGAATACTGTTACAGAGGTGTGTTCAGGGGCATTCTTGGTATGTTGCTATGGCGATTGCGCCATTGACCAACAAAAACCTGGTCTAACGCAGCATTTCATTGTTATTTTACCTCCTGCTCTACCTCTGGGAGTTTTGGTGGCATAGTGCTTGTGCCATATATAATCTGCTCATGGGCTTTAACTTCACGGCAGATCAGTTTCCTCTCCTTCCTGCTTAGCAAATCCACCATCATAATAACAATTCGCCAACACGGTGTGATTTTAAAGGGAATGGGAGATGACACTGATTGGTTTATAGTATTTAAGCCCAAAACAGAAGTACAAAAGTGGGTCTGGACTGACGGACGTCATGTAGACATGATCTGATCGTCTCCCTGATGTTGCATGTTTGCTGGTAATTGATAATTGGAGAATTTCCATTTAGTTTCAACAATTTTTATTCTGTCTATTTTTAACTGAGTTGTTGTAAATTGTTTTTTTAGTCAACTGTGCTCATCCCATGAAACACTAAATTGTGTGTTTGGGCACGTACCCTTGTATCTTTTCATTGTTGTGTGCATTGTGTGTGTATTAGTATGTATTGTCCTTCCTGTGTGTGTGTGTGTGACAGTGACAAATGGAAGCAGTCTTCAGTCCATCGGTAGAGTGGCTGATGCTTTGTGTGGCTGATGATAGCTAACAATAATTGCTATGAGACTTAAAATGACTTATAATTGCATTGTGCATTTCATGACCAGGGTCCTGAGTTTGTTACACAGCAAGATTTGTTTTTAAGTCATTTTAACATCATCAGTTCGGTGGCACTGACAAACGACCAAGTCTGCAGAACACTCAGCATGGGCAGCATCAGCACAAGGTCTAATTCAATTTAGTCCAAATTTGTTCTAGCGAGCTGCTCATTAAGTTGGAGGTTTGTTTGTCTTCAGAAAACATTAGCTGAAAGTAGATCTATATGCTGTAATTGAACTCTGTGTAAACCAGGCGAACACCAACTCATCATTCAGTGTAATGACTTTCATCCATTTCCCTGATAGTAATAGATAAGACAAACAGGAGGGGACACTGGCATATGAATATAATTAATGTCCCCCCAGAAAATAATGTAGTGTAGTGGTCAAAAACTTCTACTGAACTGTATGTGTCATCACCTCCTACAAGCTTCTGTCTGCCCGCCAAACACATTAAATTAGGGAGTTAGCAAGCTATTAAAAAGGTTATCTGGGAGTTTCTCTTATTTCACTGATGGCTTGCATGTCCAAAGCAAGTTTTAGGTCTTTAAAAGTTTACCAGGCAAGTTTACATTATTGCAAAAACCCAAAGGACAGCAGACAGCATTGTGAAATAAAATATACTTTAGCAAAGCTCTGACAAACACATACAGTATAGACACACACCCCAGCCCATTGACTGGTGAAGCCATGACTGAAGCCTTTCCCTGAAAAGAACAAGAGTTCCCATCAGATATTTGATGTTTTTACAAGTTACAGTAGAGCACAACTTTACCTCCTTGCAAGATGCATGTAGGAGGGAGTCTTAAAGTAAAGGGCCAAGGGTTAAAAGCAATGTTTAAATCCAAAATTTGTCAATTGATTTTACAGTGATGCTCTTTACTTCTACGGCAGAAAATAATAGAATGTACATGCTGCTAGCTAGGGCTAGGGTCACAAATGGTGGGAGGCAAGTATGGACTCCTACACACTCTTGCGGCTAGCCTGCTGCCATGCATTTCCTGCCAACCAAGTGTTCCACTCTCTTGTCTATCAGCAGTGTAAATGAGACTGGGTGGCAGGTACGATCACTGTCAATCCGCAAGTGCTATGACAGGTTTGTTTAAACAGGCCTAAAATTCTTCCTAAAGTTTAATTTTTTACCTTGGTATATTCTCTATAGGTACAAAACAGCAAACATCTGATAAACTCTCTCTTTCTTTCTCTCGCCACTTGATGCTTTCCATGGTTCTCACATAAGAAAGTGTAGTACCATAGAAAAAACAGGGCACCAGGAATAGGATTGGACAATTAAATCTATGAGCCTTATTTTAACTTGCTTTGTTGTTAAGAAAAAGAATCGACAAGTTAAGAATTGTCAATAAGCATGCACAGACACACACAAGCACATACCTTGCAATACAAACTAAAGGCATCCAAAAGTCTCTTTCTCTCTCTCTCTCTCTCTCTCTCTCTCTCTCTCTCTCTCTCTCTCTCTCTCTCATCTGCTTCTATTGATCTCTGCTGCTCTCTGTGTCCATTAGTGGCCCAGGAGGCAGACGCTCTGTGTGTTTGAAGTGTGAGCGAGTCTGTATAAAGGTTTATCAGATACTCATCAAACACTGCAGAATCCTCCAAAGCAGAGGCCTCATATGGAAAATGTCACCATTTTAAAGTTCTTAGAGAGGCAATCTAAAGTTATCTGAATTTTTGGTTGATAATTGTGTCATAACTGGATTATAAACAATTACTCAAACCCTGGAAATCTGAGATACCTGTTTAAGATGGCACCGTTCTAAAGTTGGATTCTAAATCCAATTTAATTTTGCTAATCAGTATAGTATTTGAGAAAGGCAAAAGAGAAAAAAGTTGTATTAAAAGGATAAAAACAACTTCACGTGAAGTAGTTTTAGAGTTATTTTAGGATTATTTTTGGTCAAAAGGCCAAAAAAAGGAAAATATCAATCTAGTGGTGAAACACACATTATTCAAATACTAAATCAGCCAAAAGCCATTTCTTATAATCCATTAATCATGTAAGGTATTCATTAAGCAAAATCCATATACCATTGCAAGTATGGACTGAAATAATGATTAGTAGTCTTTTCGTTTGTGCCATGTAATTTTTGAGAACTCCCTCAAATAGCAATATGTATATACTATATATGTTTATAAGTGTTTAATCCACATAAACCGAAGTGTAAAAACAACAATATCACCTTTTTATGTGTTATATCCAAAACACTATATTATAAATATTATACACAAGTGAATGTAAAAGCACATGTGATGATCAAGCCTCACTTTAAAATGAAATAGAACGCTGTGTAATCCATTTCTCATGAGGTACAAACAACAAAGAAAGACAATTTCAGTCCATCATGTTACAGCTACAGGGTCCGGAAAACAATTGGTGCCTTCCCCCTGTCCTTCACCTGTCCTGTCCACCTCACCTGACAGCATGAAAGAATACTTTAACAAAAGAAAGAGCTTTCTGCACACTTTATTTCATAGAACACGAGGTGTTGAGAACTGCAAAATGAACTTATACAGTCAGGAAAAAACACAAATATTTGTGTCATGACTCTACACTCAGCCTATTAAAGTTCAGGTCTGTGTGTGATCATTACATTTTTTTCTGAGATTTCCAAAACACTTTATTAAAATGAGAGCGTGTACGTTGTTCCCAAACTCAACAAGTGTTTTTATAAGTAAATGTATCTTACAAGTGGCTCTCTGCCAGAAACAGGCAGTCCTTATTAAGCGGACATGATGTTTCCCCTTGTCCTAATATCACTCGTATCAACTAACTTGCCTATTTATCTGAATGCACCAGTAGTGTTTGCGCAAGAGAGCGTTCAGGGGTTCGATGCAGCACTTAAAACACAGCAAAGATTGAGAGCGGCTACAAGAGGCTCATTAAATTTTGATGCTCTTCCCTCTCTGCAGCTCTTATCCAAGGTAATGGAGGCTAATTAGTGCTTACACACACACAGCATCATTAATGGGGACTAACAGGTTCTCTCCTCTTGATTCAGATTACTCTCAGTGCTTCCTGGACCGGAGGATACAAATTTGTGCTGAACGCCTGAACTGTGAACCAAGGAAATTCTGTGCTCAGACACACTGGAACCAGGCGGTGTACATAGAAACATGATTCTGCAAGGCCCTTTTGCACTGTGGTCATTTTTCAAGCTACTTTGTTCGGTACCAAGGAGTTTTACCTGAACTTTGACAGCAGGAACATTTTAATTTCTGTAATACAAAAACTCCTGAGATGGTGCTTTCTGATGGTCAACGCACTGACTGGAAAGAGTGTTGAATGTTACTGATTCGTCTGGACATGAAAAAAGCACAATGATAAGGAGAGAGAACAAGTGACTTTACCTGCTGAAAAGAAATGACCCATGTGAACATTTTGTGATTTCCAACCTTTATGGTTAACAAAGATCATTATGGGAGACACTAACAATAATGTTGGACTGTTGAATGAGGCGTCAGATCAGAAAACGCTTCTATGTGTTGTTCCAAAGGGCGGTTACAAACAAGGTATTTTCCGTTTAATTTAGACAGCTTTTGGGTGAATGTCTGGTTAGTCTATATCCACGATGTTCCACTTACAGGTTTAAACCTTTGCCACCGGATATCCATTACCTTCTGCTTTCTTGGTGTTGGCATTTTAAGCTCCGGTGGATTTATGAGGACTAAAGGTAACTGCTCCTCAGATCTCTGCAGGGTAAATCCAGACAGCTAGCTAGACGATCTGTCCAATCTGAGTTTTCTCTCACACGACTAAAACAACCTTTGAACGTACATGATCCACCAAAACAAGTTCCTTCCCACAGGCTTTTTTGCAGGGGCGAAGTGGCTCCGCTTGGTGCTTAGCACCACCCAAGACAATTGGGATTGGTTTAAAGATTTGCCAACAAACCGGAGCACGTTTTTCTTCCATCCCGGAATGCTGTGTGGACTAGCTAGACCCCCCTCCGCAGTGGAGGAAGGTCTGGATAATGTTAACTAGAACTAGTCTGTAAAGGTCGGGGCAAGATCGGTTTCATATTAAAAGAAATGTTAAATGTTATACACAAACCAAGGTTCTTGGTGACTAAGAGGTTTTGTGGCAGTATAACAGCATCAAGCTTGTTCCGTCTTTGATCCTTAATGATGGTCAATGCTCAACGCAACTATCTGTATCTTTCCAAATGATAGTTTGAATGTTTTGACGTAACACAGGAATCTTTCCCTGCATTGTCTTCTCTGCAGTTGCTTCATCCATTTCTCTTTGTCTTCCAGTGAGATGATCTGGTCACATGATTTGATAAAAGCGTTTAGACAGCAGTTTCACCATCTTTCATGTCTGATCAGAGAGGCCAGACCTGAATTATCCTGGTCAGGAAAACTGAACTAAATCATTTAAGAGCTTGTTTGACATCTCAGCAGTACCGGACATATCTTTTCTGTCTATCTTTCTTTTTTCCCTTCCTGCCTTCCTCTCATCTTTCTCCCTGGTTTTAAGGTTTTTGAAGACCGAGTTTTAGAAACAGCTAAGCCTCTGTCTCCCATCCTGCTATTTCACTCTCATTACCTGAATTACTGTCATTTTCTGTTGCAGCTTGCCAGAACACAATGCTTGCATAGAGGGCTGAGAGACAAAGCAGCAGAAGATCACTGTGTGTTTCCAATGATGGGTACATGGAAGTGTTTTTTTCTCTTGTGCCTGTGTTTTGTTTTCATCTTGTTTGTGATCTCTGGTTGCTTAAAAACTACTAGAATGGACATGTGAAATATTATAATTGCTTTCATCATTTTCTCCATGTACCCACATGTTTTCCTCTATCTGGACATTCACCAGAAACATGCTGTAATGTTTTAACATGTGCTGTTTGAAACATCACAAAGTGAAAATCCAATTTTGAAGGATCAGAGATTTCATCACAAAACGCCATCACGGCTCGGAACTGACGATCAATGAGTTGTGACATATTTTTGCCAGAATGTCCCTTGACTTTTGTGTGACTGATGGTAAATACTGCACATCCCTACAGCTGTTTTGATTTGTATAATATTTTGTAAAATGTATTTTTGAATCCATTACATGTTATATTTTTTTAGTGGGAGGTTGGATTTTCTTTCCCAGACTGTCTAAGGAAAATATTTTTGTATTCAGGTTATTTCTTAAGAAAAAATAGATTTTAATTAGCATAGTTCGTTTGAATGTCAAGCCAATTTTGAAATGTCACAAATGAAAATTGGATTTGTTTCCATTAAGTTGGGGGATGTATTTGTGACATTCACAAAGCTTGTTCATTCTTTCACATAATGTGTATTTGTTGTATGCAACATGGTGACTCTTTACACATTAACTTCATGTCTCATGATGCTATTTAATCAGTTAGTTAGTTTTTTAGGAAAGGTTTTGCACATACAGTTGAAAAATGCCGTCTCTAAACTCCCAAACAAAACAAGCTAAATATCCTGAAACAATCTACTCATGTTTCACCCCAACGCTCTAATATTTCCCATCCTCTAAAGCAGTGGTTCCCAAACTCTTTCCCAAAAGAGAGATTTGGTGTCTCCCCGGGACCCAAATTTACAAAAATACACCACGAATCATTGTAACATCTACATCTTTAAACTGTGGACAAAAGACGGAACAAAACCATGAATTTAAATGTATATGAAGTATATTTATTCCATTATAAAAGTAAAAAAAACAGAAAAGGTCTCTATTCTCCTTTCTGTGTCTCACCCCTTAACTCATTTTCGTATCCCCTCCTAAGATAAGAGAGGAGAGAGAGAGAGAGCCTCCCCCCCCCCACAGCGTCTGAGCTGACCAGACCAGAGTAGCAAAAAAGAACGCTCATTCACATAAGATTGATAGGCATTTTACTGTCAATTGGCGACCCAATAAAACGGGTCTGCGACCCATTTTGGGTCCCGACCCTAAGTTTGGGAAACATCGCTCTAAAGACATGCAGGTGAGGTTAGTACTTCACATGGGTTTGTAGTTGTTATGTGTTGTGGCAGAAATGTGAGATAAGATTGCACTGGGACAGACACTGAATAAGACTTCACTGTTCACCTCTCTTTCCTTCTGTCTAAATCACCCCTCCTTCTCCTTCTTCCACTCTTCATTCCTGCCTCTTTTTTTCTTTGAATTCACTAAATTTGACTTGATCGTGTTTCACAACTGAGCAGTTTGAATGGGTTAAGCTCTCTCTTCATTAGCCTCACTAATCCAGGATTTCTAAGCCCTCTTCTCCTCAGTCTCCATGTGCAGAGTTGTTTAATTCAGTGAAGCCTTAAAATTGTGGCGACCTCTACGTGAATCTGAGAAGCACAGTCTACACACCATCACCATGGTAACAGCAGACAGTAGTTGTGTCCTGTCCCGGTAGATTTGTTTTTCCCTAATTGGACTTAAAGGAGAATTCCAGCAAATGTTTATGTTAATCTTGATCGCTATAGATATGCGAGTACTTTCGATTGAAAAACCCCGGACCTGAATCAGTGCAGGCGACACTGAGTAGGTGCAGCTACGTGTACAAGAATCCACTGAGCTAAAACGGCAGTTATCGGGAAAGGTTTTAGCGTGCCTTTGTGCTTTTGTTAGCTGCAAGCTGTTAGCTCGTCTCAAAACAGAAGGAGAAGACAAACACGTCTCAAAACAGGCTCAGTGCAGCAAAACACTATGAACCATCCCCACTGAGACAACACGCACACTGTCAGTCAGAACGCTAGCGTCAAACACCAATACAGAAATGACAAACTTTCTCATTTTTACAGTTTAAACAATTGAAGTGACTTCACACTACTCAATAGTTTCATTAAAGAAAATTTCTAGATTTTACAATCTACCAATTTGTATGTATGGTAAACAAGAAGTTTGCTTCAATATAGTGTTGTGTCTTTAGTAATTTATGGGATTACTGAAAAAAACTAAAGGTACATGACAGTAATAAAGATTAGTGTGACTAATCCTCCCTCTTTCCAGCATAACGCGGCAAGTTTTCTTCATCACATTGGACGTCTGCATCATCTCTATATACTAATTAATGTGTTGTTTCCATTGCTTTCACCTCCATTACTTTCTGAAATAACAGTACGAACGCAGTTTTACTACAGTAAAGATGTAGTGTTTTGCACTTTTTTTTTATAGCTGTGTATGTAACCTCAGACATCTTACCTGGACATATTGGTATCTTTGCTCTTTTACCTGTTTCTCTCAAATGGTACAGTGTATAATTGTTTACTGTAATTCTTATTTGGTGATAGTATAAAAAAGGCTTTCTGAGCTTTCTCTGTGTAAATACCTTACATGTGTGCTAACAAGTATAAGCCAAACTCCATTCAAATGAATACGGGAGTCAGGATATAGCTTCCAAGCTCCTGGGGATTTAGTTGGAGTCACTGTCAAATACAGTATGAATGGAAGTGAAACTGTAGAACACAAATAAAAATATACAATTAGCAAGATGCACAATCAAAGTGTACACTATAGTATAAACTCCTACTATGCATCAGTTGTATAGGGATTTCAGTATACAGTATGCATGGCATGTGGTTAAGCAGATAACTTGATAACATACTGGTGGTTTATCTTACAATTTACTAATTTACAGAAATTTACTTTTTTTTTTTTAATATTCAGCGCAAAAACAATGTCCAGATATTGTTCCCTTGTCGGTGCTAAACTAGTACTTACAGATGATGCTTTCGAAGGAATTTAAAAAAAAAAAAGGATTGCAGCAGTTCCACTTAACAAAAAATGTACTAAAAACAAAAATGGCCAACTTACTGTTCTGGTTCAAAGTTCATATCCAACTAAAATAAATTTAAAGGGCCAGTAGGGTTAAATCACTAATGGCAAAACAGTGCCAGTATCAGAAGATGCTTCCTGTATTTGAGTAAGATGACATAAATCTCTTTTGTCTACTGCACGTGCATGCAATTTGTCTTCTGCACCCAGCAATGAAAGTGAAAATTACATAAGAAATATAAATAGTACCATGCTAGTCATTACACTAGCTGCTAGGTTATGCTAACTTTTGAGTAAAGTCTTGGTGTTTTGACTCTGTGTGTGTAGGTTTAATAGATTCTGTGTTTAACTTACTATTGAGACTTAAGTTGAGCAATGTAACTAATTTTACATTTAGCCTACTTTTGAGAGTTCAGTTTTCTTATTAATGTAAATCATATTGTATTTTTATCGTACTTATGGACTGATTACTGTTTATGCTATCTCGCATTTTCCTTTTTTGTAATCACTATCATTAATTTTTACAATAGCTTCAAATTAAAACCTCAAAAACATGATGGACACTTCAGAGGAGGTAATGATCTTCGCCCAATTTTCTGCGCGCAAAGTTGCCGGACGATACCATTCTCTGAACATAGCCATGCTGTGAAATACAGAGACTTTTGTAGAGCTGATATTGTACTGTATGTATAGTGTATACATGCACTTTTAGGGGACAGGGTTGCCTACGCAAATATGTAACATCCGGTAAACCTTTTTTTTTTATCAAAGTAACCCAACACTCATACCTTACAGTTATGTGTACTGAATGGTGGCATGACTGTTGGTCACACAGTCAATGTTTAGGTTTTTGTTCCCCCAATATCTATCCACTTAGGACAGCTGCCATGTTTGGACTCTGTTGTACATAACATGTCCATTACCCAGTGACCTTCATGTTAATTGATTTACCATGTTCATAGCCAAATGACAAAAACAAGTCAGAGACTGAGTGACTCCTCTTACACGCTATTTACATGTAACTGAAAAGTTCCAAGATCCCTCAGTGAAATGATGTTTTGTCACAAACACATGAGTGAGGCCTGGGCATGTCTACAAGAAGACTCCACAGGATACAACCAATCAATTAATTTCAATAAATAAAACCCAGCATTGACACATTAATAAGAATTTAAATAAAGACATTCAGCAGAAGTCAAAAAACAACATCTTTCATTGTAGACATACTGTAGTTTAGAGGTGTTTTCATGTAACAGTACATGAAACATTGTACTAGATGACATGTACAAACTAAATGAAACCAGTGGGACACGTGCCAGGATGTATTTTGACTTATTTTCAAACTCCCATTTTTCTTGTTGTTTGTCCTCTTCACTCCTACACGCTCCGCACCTCCTCCTCAGTCTCTTCATGTCTCTCTTCTCTCTCTCTCTCTCTCTCTCTCTCTCTCTCTCTCTCTCTCTCTCTCTCTCTCTGTCTCTTTTGCTGTCCTTTATAGACCTCCCCTCTCCTCCTCCCCCTCCTCTCTATCCGTCCCTTCCTTCAGCAGCTTCTAATGCAATTCAAGGTGACGAGTTCACATCGTCTTCTAGGGAGCCCTTCTCTCCTGACCTAGTTTTACTGGCTGCTACATTGCAGCGCAACACACACACACACACACACACACACACACACACACACACACATCTATCTATTTATATATATATATATATATATATATATACAGTATATAACATTTTTTAACTTTAGCTATTTCAGACTCTTTTATTTTGCAATAACAAATAAGCATGTTGTGAATTGTTTTGTTTTAATTCTAATTTGCAAACTTGTGAACGCTCTTTGCACGCTCAATAACAACACATCATGTGTTATGTACAGTACTTCACAATAAATAATGCACGCAAATCAAGTTTATTCAAATATTAAGTTAAAAATACATTCATGTGGAATTAATTTAGTTTATTTTGTGTAGTACCTTTTACCACTGTTTTGCCTATGCAGGAAAGCATAGCAGCACTATGCAAAGTTACATGGATATGGGCATGTCATATATATATTTATCCACAGATAAGTCTCATGTTTTTTCAGTCATTTTGATCCTTTTATAAGAAGCTCCATGTCTCGAGAATAACACTGGTATACTGCACCCGGGAGAATTGCCAGGAAAATGTCACATACATGAAACGTTGTTTTCCGAAGAATTGTTGCTGAGACAGGCAACTAGTTACAGCCAAAACACATACATGTGCTGTAAAATCACCTATTAACAATCATGCAAAAACTAACAACCTAAATGCCAGTGGGATCAAATAATTAAATCTTCATAACAAGTGTGCTAAACCAAATAACAAAGAAGGACTGCAAGATAGCAAATAACAGATCAGATTTATACAGGAGCATTAATCCGACCCAATCCAAGCGGAGTGGAAAATGTTTTTCTCTAAAATATTCCACCCCCCTCAGCATTTCTCTGCTCCAGCAGGGAAATGCCTGCACACATCGGAGCTTGGTGCCTGAGGGACGGCCAGGGCATAAAAAGGGTTTGCTGGTTGGCAACAGCAGCAGAGACAGAGTGCTGCCAGTCTGGAGCAGGCAGGCCGAACCAGGCTAAACCCTGCTGGCAGGGGGATGAGTAGTGAGAAGCACTGACCTGGAATCTGGAATGTTAGACTAACATTGCTAAATTATTCATTGGGAACAATGTCGATTAGGGCGACACCTTCATCTTTATTTGATATCAAGGCCGAGGCTTCAGTCTCAATCCCACGAACGTCGTGGAAGATGTGGTTGTAGAAAGTGAATAAGTAGATCAGCTTGAGCAAATCACCTGACCAAAATTACCACATTACAGGACTGTGGTTGGAACAGAGAAGCTACACCTTCTAACAGGATAGGAAAGGAAGCTTACACCTTGAATGTGTGCAAGTTTACCGTGGTAAAGCAGTGTGATGCTGGAAGACAGCACTGAGATCAGTTTACATTTTCTAAATAAAACAGGAGTAAAAGTCCTGCTAGAAGCCGATAAAGGGTTTTATGTATTTACACACACAACATCTGAAAGTGTTGCATAGCTATTCTATTCTAACTGTGTGCTCAGACAGTGTGGTTGCACACATGGATTGTAACCAACGAATATTTTCATCACTAATCAATTGGTTAAGTGTGAAATTATTGGTCTTCTCTTTGAGACCAATGATTTAAGCTCAAGGCCTCACCTACAAAACACAAGAAAATTATCATTTAAAGAAAACCCTTGTGGTTTTTTATAAAACCTCTGTAGTTGCAGCAAATGCACTCCTAGTCCCTCTGACTGAGCTCCAAGGCCAGTGGAGGTGGTGAATGTGGCACACAGGCAGCACGGGTGTGAGTCGCAGCTGTCAACAAGCCTGGCCAGCCGCAAGAAACCTGGCAACCAGCAACACCAGCTGGCAACCCAACAACTGCATCTAAACATACACAAACAATTCATCACACAACTGTGTATGGGGAGCGGATGTGTGCATCTTCATGCTCAGCTTCCATTGTGTCTATCGTGTATTTACCCAGCATGCTGTAGGCTATGTGTGAACTGCATGCCAGAGCTGTGTGTTGAAGTGTGTGCGCGCAGCACTGAAAGACAGACAGAGAGAGAGGGGGGGGGGGGGGGGGGAAGGAGACGGCGGGGTGAACAAAGGTTCAGACAAGAGGGAGTAAGTGGAAACTGTCTACTTTTCCCTCTATCAGTCTCCAGGGAGATTTTACCATTCCACTCTCTGATTTCCTCCCTTTTGTCATTCCGTCTCTGAGGCAATGTCCGCGCTAATGTTGATGAATTTGAAATCACATCTTTTTCTCTCTCCATTTTAGCCTTTCTTTCACACTAATGGGAGCACAAACTGCTCTTCAGAGTGGAAGCTTCTTAAAAAAAAACTGTCAGTCTCATGTTGCACTGGGAACAAGGAAAACGGAGCTTTTCTCAAACTCTTGTATTTCTGTCAATCAACATTAACAGACATGGATAAGAACTCCTATGTGGCAGCAACATAAAAGCCAACTTTCTATTCTCCAACTCTTTGTGAAGGCTCATTTTCTGCAGTAGCTATATCAGTTAATACACAGCCTGTCGCACACCGAATAAAATGGTGATTTGTCTCTATACAACAATGCATTCCTCATGACATTCATAAAAGCTCTTACAGAGCCGAGGAGTAATGTTAAAATAATTAAGTGAATTCAAATATTTATTCTTCATATTTCATAATCACAACATGTTACAATAATCATTCAAAAAACAACAACTCAGGATTGTTAAAGTCAGCAGAAACATTCGTAAATATTTGCAGAATCAAAATGCTTTCTCCTTGTGTGTTTGCAGAATAAAAGAGTGATCAGATTGAATGTGAAGCACATTTTTGGCAAAACAATTGCTCCAACGTTTAAAGGATAGCTGCTGATTCTCTTTCGGCAAATGCATTGAGGCTATTAAGCAAAGATTTTAGGCTAATCTCAAATATGTATAACTCTGAACGTATAGAGAAAAGAAGAAGGAAAGAAACTGAGGCAATCTACAGAACAAAACTGGGGTATTAATGTGTATTCTTGTCCTGTTTTAAGGTCAGTAGACAGACACTTGAGTAGGAACCCATAGCAAGAAAAACGGTTTTTTTTTTTTACAAATAAACCTTGCATGTTATCATAACTGTTAAAAGACTTATTGGTTCCTATGCTTTCCATCAGCATCATCTCTGGGTCTGTAGTCCATAGTAATTACTGAACAGCAGCTTTCCATTATAGAGACACATGCCATGTTCAAACATCACTTACGTCATGGTCCAAGTCGTAAACTACTGGGAATCTGTAAAAGATCTGGCTGTGCCAGAAAAGCAAACAAACACGGGCGCCTCACATCAGCCAAAGATGATCATTTTTTGACTTCCATCGTTCATGCTGCAGATGTGATACAAGTGCAGGTATAACAGGAACATCTCTGCCCACAGCCACCAAAATCAGCACCACCAGTATTCCCACATACCACACACTGAGACAGGCACTGGACTCTGAGCCGGACCGCGACAAGCACCACATGAATATGGTTATTCTACACAACACACACACACACACACACACACACACACACACACACACACACACACACACACACACACACACACACACACACACACACACACAGCACAATCCTGATGTACACATGACAAAGCTAATTACATGAGATTTGATTTGAAGTGGTGGAGCTGCAGATTGGGCAAACAAGCAGGTCTGCTTGGCTCACATGTGCTGATAACACAGCGGCATCCACTGAGCCACTCATAATACCTCAGCGCACGCACGCACGCACGCACACACACACACACACACACATTTGGACACGCATCCACACGTGTACAAACTGGCAGTATCACTAAGACTATATGTGAAAACACTCAAACAAGGCAAAGAAATTTTTAGGAGGTAAATGAGAAATAGCAGGATGACACCAACCGGGATTGAAAGGAAACTCAATTTGACATTATGTGAAATTTTATATAAAAAGTAACTGGGTGCATTTCATAAACTAAAAAAAAGAAGTTAAAACTGTATTTTTTCAGTGCATTATATGTGTCTACTGGTCGAAGAATGTATAAGGAAAGAAACAGACAAGCAAAAGTTGATTTGAGTGATTTGATTTAGAGGTTTATGTTAGAGCGCGATCTAATCCAAAAAGCCAGGCAGCAGACGGCATCGAATACGATGAATCTTGACATTGCAATTGCGCTGCACCGCTGCAAGGACAGTCCCCCTGCTGTGCCTCTCTTCTTACTCGCACACATGTCACTAAAATACCAAACAGGTGCCGGAAAAGAAAAACATTGTGTGTACTTTGGTCAGAGAAAAGCTTTGCTGCACTCCATGTTACCATAAAATGAATAAAATAAAATAGAGCCCTCAGACATTATAGTGTATAGGCCTTGAACAAAGTTGGAAGTGCTGTTTTAAGTTATAGACTTTAAGAATTTCATGAAATCAAATCTGTTTTGTCATTCTATTAACAGTCTTCATTTTTTGCTGTAATAGCCATTCACTGTTTACATTCTACAGTTACCTTTTATTTAAAGTACTTTCCGTTAGTTGCAGAGTCTGCTTTCATGGGCATGCAGGATTTACAGGAAACCATGCAGCATGTAATCCGACATGATTTCAAGTCATTGACATCAGCCGCGCTTTTTGCACTTGGAAGTTACTGCTCATAATAACCAAGACTTCCCACTGCAGCGGCTTCACATTAAAAGATATTAAAACACAGGGTTGCTTTTGTTTTTAAGGAAACCACAAGAAACTTAATGCTGACAATGATCCTCAAAACAAGGAAGAGTCCTTTAGGTCATGTCTTTGTCACAGGACCAGTTTTAAATATGTAAGGGGGTAGTGGACTAGTCAGAAGCAGCCACTGTGAGATCCAACTGCTCAGCAAGCTAACCAACTCTTTCTACTTTCCTGCTTTTGAGTGGCTTTACTCATGTCGAGCATTGCATGAAATATTGCTGTTTCTTGTGGCATTATGGAAAAAGGCCGACTATTTACTGATTTCTTTATTTAAACAACGTCAGTTTGTTTGGCTGCACTGTAAACAGATACACCAGCTGCTCCTCTGTTGTATTCCTGACAAAGCAGCTGCTGTTTGAGAGTGTTTGCTGTAGCTTTAAACCACACTTGCTGTCACCATGGTAACCATGGGTTTCGCCAAACCAAGCAGGACCTAAATCTTTAGGATTATAACTTCAACATGATGAAACCACACACAACATGTGAAATACAGGATGATTATTGGCATTTAATCAGATTAGAGCTCACCCGTAAACACGACGTCAATGTTTCAGAGCTCTTTAAGTCTTTCAGGGAAATTTCCCGCTGAAAAATTTCAAACGTTTTGGGTCTCTGGTTCTGATGAAGTTGAACTTTCTCTTTTAAAGCTGTTAGATTGGTGTCTTACATAGTTGAGCTCTTGAAGTCCCTTCAAAGCATAAATCATGTTTTGACTCCCCCACTGAAAGATTACATCCGGTGCTGGGGAATACAGGACCGTGGAAACAACAAACTCAGAGCACTTTTGTTCCAAGGCTGTTTTTCATACTTTGGGCACCATAGCTCTAATCTTGATGCTGCAGCGTACAATGGTATTTTAGACAAAAGTGTGGCTCCAACTGGGGGCCAGTTTGGGGAAAAAGTCTTTTTCTGTTACAACATGACAATGTCCCCATGCACAAAGACAGATCCATAAAGAAATATGGTTCAGGCATGATCTCTCCATCCTTCAAAAGGACAGAGAGAGAGAGAGAGAGAGAGAGAGAGGAGAGGAGAGAGAGAGAGAGAGACAGAGATGAGAGAGAGATAGAGAGACAGAGAGAGAGAGAGATAGAGAGACAGAGAGAGAGAGAGATCATTAACATGAAATAAAACAGACTGACCTCTCAGCAACACTCTGGTAGTGGTCTCACACAGATTTCATGGAAATAAATTTGATTGCTTCTTGTTAAATTTTGGTAGTAGTTTGAATATTGCAAGAGATGCACCCACAGTGAGTTGGGTGTGTGATGTCATCATGATGAAACCCTTGTGTCATGCTACATCATCCAATCAACTGGCCATACGATGCAGAAATGTGTAAAAATAAGTATGTTTCAATTCTACTGGCTCTTCGTCTCTGAGGAGTGGAATAACAGCAGATCAGGAGGCTGATAAAGACTGTTCACTTCAAATGTTGACTGTCCCCTAGGGTGTAACAAACACACGCACGCACGCACACACACACACACACACCACACACACACACACACACACACACACACACACACACACACACACACACACACACACACACACACACAGTCGCCACGTTTTTGGGACAGATTTTTGAGAGAGACTTGTCAGATTTGCTGTGTTCACACCTCTGATCAACACGATATATTTCTGTGATGAAAGTGACTCTGACTCCTGGCGCCCACCTCCTTCTCTTCCTCGCCTCCTTTTCCTCACTTCCTCCTTTTTCTCTTCATCACTTTGCCCTACACTTCATCCCTCTCTTTTCTTTTCTTCTTCTTCTCCACCCTCTCATCACTTCCCTCAAAAACACCTCCCTTTGTTCTTACACATTCTTCCCCACTTTACTTTCCCTTTTTGTCTCTCTCCACACCCTGTTTTCGGTGGTCTCCTCCTCTTCCTCCTCTTCCTCACCTCTTTCTTGGGCCTTTTCTTTTCATTTCTCCTGCCAATTGTCCTCTTCCTCCCCCTCACCTCTTCCCTTGCACTCTTTCTCCTCCTCCATCTCCTCTTTCTGGTCCTCCTCCGGCCTCTTATAGTCCACATGACCTCTTTCTCACTAACATCACGCCTCAATTCCTACACTGACTTATATCCACTCCTCCGTCCTCTTTTCCTCCATATCCTCTTCTTTATTGCATTTCTTCCTCCTGTCATAACCTTCACCTCCTTCAACCACTCCTCTTATTTATGCCTCATCTCTCCATTTTTTTCTGCATTTCTTTCTTCTTTTCTCAGCCTTCCTCTTCCTTTCCCCATCCCATAATTGTTTTCTCCTTCATCTCCTTTATCTACCTCATCATTTGCCCTCCTGGCTTCCTCCTCCTCCTCGATTAAATATCTTTTTCCTCACCTCCTCCACCCTCACTGTATGTCTTTCTTTACCTCATCATCACCTCTCGTTCAGTCACTTCACTTTGTCTCCCTTTCTGAAAATAGTACACAAGATGCAGCTAAATGAAATTACATAATGCATGAACGTACCTCCTCTTTCTCCTTCGCTTCCCTTCTCTCACCTAATCAACACAGAGCGGAAACTGTCAAACAAGCAACAATGTTACTTTTAGAAGCTCTACACTGGTATGGTTACATATTACACAATATGTAACCACACGCCTCCTCGCAAAATGTTTGAATATGGAAACAACTGCTTGGTGTTGTATTCAGTGTAATGAGCTCCCTGTGTGCCACTGCCACATCTGGGGCATTAATAAAGAACGGATGAGGAGGGGGGAGGAAGGGGAGAGGGTGCCGGGGAGAAAAATAGAGGACACATGAAACACAAGCTAATACAACCGACAGGGATGCCACGCTTTGAAGCATCTCCCAGTGGGTGTGTGTGTGCTCTACCTTAGCTTATTGACGCACACACATATCCATACACACACATGCACACACAGCACCCACAAATGCAGAATAAACAACAGTTTGTCACTGTCAACTGCTAAATTCACAGAGGCAACTTGACTCCTTGCAAGTAACACACACACACACACACAACACACACACACACACACACACACACACACACACACACACACACACACACAAACACACACACACACACACACACACACACCACACACACACACACACACACTTACACAACTTCCTATTGACATTTTGAAGATTGGTTGGACTAGTTTTAATTATTTCTTTTTACTAAACCTTGAATCTTAAAGGAACACTTAATCATTTTAAGGAAAGGTGCTTCATCGACATCTCACAGAGAAGCCAAAACGTCTTGCCAAAGCAGTGCTCTAAATTTCATGCCAAACTTCAGAATCAGCCAAAAATAGGGCTACCGGACCCACCATCCCCAAAGCTGGCCCGAGAGTTAGTTGCTAACTGGAGTTGACTCTCAGCCCAAATAAGTTTGTATCTGTTGGCCAATGCCAATGTGGCAATCATGACATAGCCACAAATAGTCTTTTTAATGTTACACAACGCTGTTCCCTGGTTCTCCCAGTCCCAACATTATCTACATCATCATCTATACCCAGTAAATAAAGTCAATGTACATTACAGTAAGTGACTTTACACCAATCAATATTTTAAGAGTGAAATTATTTTCTTTTCTTATGTATTTTATACCAGTTTTTAGGTAAACTGAAACGAAAATCTTCAATTTGCTTAACTACATGTTTATCTATATACAGATTTATATATTTGTACAAATATATTTGTGTGGTAGTTCCCTTAGTCGCGCTAGCAGGCCCGACCAGCATGCTTCCGGTCGGGCCTGCTAGCGCGACTGAGGGAACTACAGGGCTGCCAACTCTCACGCATTGGCCGTGAGACACACGCATTTGACTGGTTTCACACGCGCACACGCCACACTCCCGATTTCTCACGCTGAAGTGTCAACCCGGTCGGTCAAATTTCTGAAAGATGAGTTTATCTATAGATCTACCTGTTGTGCCACTGCCACTCTTGATTGACTAGTTGTGTTTTCAGAGACTGTGAGGGGTTCAAGAGCGCTCCCTGTCTGTGGAAGTTTCGAATTGTCGCAAACTGAGAACATTTTTTTTACGATCCATCTCAGGTGCATTTCCCCGGCTCCAGGTATGAGCTCTGAGTATTACAGACCCGACCGTCGCTTCGTGACCACTCTCTCTGTAAAAATAGAGGTGAGCAGCGCGGCTGGTGGACTCGCTCTGCTGTGGGCAGTGAGGCGTTGCATCCGTGCAGACCTCCGATGAAGAGAGCGTACAGCCTCCTCTAAACTTTGTCAGAGACCAGAGACCCAAATGGGCGTCTGTGTCTGTGCGACGGTCTGAATGAGATCCACCATATCAGCGGAGCAATAACATGCACAGCAGACTAGATTACAACTCTCCAAATGTCGGACAACAGAGATGGAGGAGTTATATTTTGAATGTGCACAAAGTTGTAAACATGAGCAAAAATCTGATGAAACACATCTGAGCTATACTATACTATACAGTATATACTATACTATATATACTATATATACTGCAACGTTGGGCCACTATTGTGCTTCTCTAACCTCGGTGCATCTCTAAATGTAACTGTAAATAATTAATTTTATGTTTTATAAAATGAACAAATAGTCTTTATTTTCCCAAAAAGTAAATACAGTAAGTGGGGCACAGAGCATAAGGGCCAAACATTACTGAGCCTTGGCACAAAGGTTAAAGGATAAGAATCTATGTAACTCAATGGTTCTTATTCTTTAGAATTTCAGTGGTCTTAGTTGATCCCTCAACATTAATTTAACTTTGGGTCCCTGTTCCCTACACCAGAAACCCCTGGACCTGTTCCCCCACAGACCCAAATCTTCTCAGCTGTTGCTGACATATGCTACTGTCTCTTCATGTGGTTCATTATGTTTGGCACATTGTCTGGGTCAGGTCTTATATCATAAGAAGTTAATATTGTAAATAATGTAAATGCTAAATGCCGTCTGTTGATACTACAACAACACAAAGGTTCTTAACCCTACAGTTTTGCACATATCATGTAAGACTTAATTTCTGCATTTTCTTGCAAAAAACTCTCCAGAAAGTGCCATTTAATGGTTTATTTTTAAAAAAAAAATTCTGGGGGGGCATACCCCCATCCCCCCCCACATATAACAAATCCCAATTTAAACCCTGAAGGATAAAGACCCAAAGAAATTGCTTTGTACGCGGCAAAATATGGGTTGGCCCCCCCAAATCTCACTCCAAGGTTTTGGGAAAAGTTGGCAGCCCTGGAACTACCACACAAATCGACACTGCCAAACCATCAGCAACATCAGACTGATCACACACAAAATGGATGAGCTACAAATTCACACAGAACTGCTGTGTAATGATTACAGAAGACTGGCTGAACAGACTTATGACGGACAGCTAGCAGCTAGCAGTGCGAGCTAGCTACCGACAGGACAGAGACAGGGTAGGTAAATTTTAAACAGTTTAACAGACATTTTAATTGCATTTTGTGTCTGTCATGAGGCACTCTAAAACTGACTCCAAGCTCAGTGAAAACTCGTACATGTAGCTGCAGATATTTTGCCTGTTTTTTCCATCAAAAGTTCACACATATTTATAACAATCAAGATTAACGTAAAAATTGGCCGTAATTTTCCTATAAGTCTATAAAATATTCCTTCTTTTTGCAATTATTTATATATTATTATCTGCCACACTTTTTCTTGGAGTGGTGATTCCTGCAACTGTGTTAATTATTGAATTTTAGGCATGCTGGTAGGTGCAAATTGAGTCAGCTGACAAATTAGTAGGGATCTTATTGGTTGGACCTATTCAATCACCTACTAACTACTTAATCATTTCTACGTACAATTATGCCCAAACTGCTGACTTCCTCTTTTAACGTGTGCGAGCACAATTTGCTTGGCTGTGCAGAGCATCCCTTGTCCAGCGATCTTCTGTCAGTATCCTCCAGCTCAACCTTTCAATACAAGACAGCAGGTCTCTCTGTGTGCGTGCGTGCGTGCGTGCGTGCGTGCGTGCATGTGTTCGTGCGTGTGTGTCCTTCCCAGCATGTACAGTATCCAATTAAAGCCCAGAACCAAATTTACATTCTACTGCTGCCTTGGCCAGGTGGCTGAAGGGAATTAACGAAGGAGAGAAGGACTGAGAGGGAGATAAAGTTCCCCCCTCTAATTAAAACTGAAACATGGCTTCAGTCTGGAGGTGCAGGCCACCTTTTCTCCAAAGGCTTTATCTAGGTCAGCATGACTGTAAAGTGACATTCAGCAATACAACCAAGGGGTGTGTGAGGGGGTATCTGATCTCAATTTGCTGGCAGGTAAAAAGAAGCAGCTGGTGATGGTGGTGCATGGTCATCTACTTACCAGCCAACAGCAGAGTCAGTATGAAAGAAGACCTGTGAGCCTCCAGATTTGTTACCTATTTTTTCTTTGCTATTTATTAGTTGTTGTTACATGTTTGCCAGTATAAAACATGGCATTACTGCGTATGCCTTTCTTTTCCACTTTTCTTTATTTTTTTGATAAACACACCTGCCCAGCACCAAATGGTTAGCTATGGTTAGCAAATAGTTGATGCAAAAAGTGGAACAACTAAAGCAACAAAAAAAACATTTTTACCTCAACAATGTAACAATATGAAGTGACAACGCCCTGCCTCATGTGGCGATGATGACAGGACTGAAGGACTAAAGATTCCCGATTCCGATAGGATGGAAGGGGTGGTTTGGGCAGTGTAACGGGACACCTACGATGCAGATGTGCAGTTTGAAGTGAATGCGCTAGTAATGCAAATCTACAGTTTAAATAATATTGTTCAGCAGGATGCACTGCTATTGTCCAATCAAACACTGATAATGTTCAACCTTTTTAAAATCTCTCTCTGTCTTGATTTCTAAACTTTTCATTGTTTTTGAAACTCCTTTCTGCATTGTTTTTTGCAAGAAGACACAATGTAAGCAGGTTAATCCTCCTAGATGAAGTCAAACTTTTCTTAGCCTCCACGTCTTCCATTGCAATATTGTATTTCTATGCATAACAGCCACACTGTTACACAAACCAGGTTACATTGAAATGAACTCTTCAGCACCATGGACAGCAACATTTCAAAGCTCTTAACGGTCGAGTGCCTGCGTCTGCTCTTTACTTTAAGAGTCCTCATACAAAGATGAATTGAAAATCTGCTTGGTGCACTTTCACTTTAGATTATCCAGCAGTGATGGTGAAACTTCTCCAGGGAATTCTGATCTTGTCAAGTTGTATCATGTGTCAACAAGCGATGTGGTCTCCCATCAGAAAATCTGCTGTGAGTGAATGTTTTGTTTTGGAGCTTCCTGTGTCATCACTGTTTTACCATAATTAACAAATGTCAGCTGTTTTTCACCCTATGATGAAGTCTGTTTTCCGCTCTGTGTGTGTGTGTGTGTGTGTGTGTGTGTGTATGGCGCGTGTGTGTGTGTGTGTGTGTGTGTGTGTGCGTGTGTGCGTGTGTGTGTGTGTGCGTGTGTGTAAACGACTGTGTACTCAATGTAAAAAGCCACACTGCTGTATTATTTATCATGCTGGGGAGAGGTGCTCTTCACGTCTCATCTTTCACTCCTCATGTGTTCTGATTGTCTCTGCTAATTCCTGCTTGTTTACGCAGGTGAGATGCAAATGCAGCTGCTCTGATTTGCATGTTCACAAAAAGATAAATGGAGGAGAAAGTCGCTCAATATAGGTAGGCTGTGTTACATTAGATTGCATTTGTACTATCTACTTTCTTTTTATATATATTTTTTTTAAATTTTGCCACATCAATCTCCCATGCAATCAAAAGTCTCGTTCAACATGCTTTCCCCCTCTCTCTTCCAAAATATGAGCTGATCGTTGCTGATGTTTAGTATATCTTGAGACACATTTCTCAGTGATTCCCGGACAGCACTATGTGTGTCCAAGTGTACTTCTGCAGTTGCTAGATCAATTAGACTAATTTGAAAAAATAGAAACAATGATTTGATTGAAAAATGTATCTGCATACTGTATTTGTGTTACAGAAAAAAAATAACAGAGATAGGATAATGAATATAGGCTTTGGGATAATCTTTGTCAGAATAAGCAAAAAAAAAAAAGAAAATTATATACTGGCTGCACAGGATACTGTGTCTGTGATACTGTGGTCTCCCAACCTTACTTTCACACCACATGCTGTGAGCTAGTGTGCAAAGACTAGCTCAAAAGCAAGCAGATAAGTCAAAATAGATAAATATGTAATGGATAATGGATGGAACTTCCAGCTTCTGTTACTCCAACTGGAAGCAGTATGAAGGCAAACTGGGCCGATCCAAACCGAAAAAAGTTCCATGATCACTTTCTTGTATGAATTTGGATGTATTAATTGGGTTAAATAACATCCACTAAAATATCAGTTAAAGTGTACATATCTGGAATATTGGGTTTCCTTAAGAGCTCATCTGAATGGGCTTAGGGAGAATGTTTGGCACAAAGGTTTCCATGAACATGGATCCCACATGTGTTCCTCCTTTCTACATCAAGGAGCGCTAATCAGCTGGTAGACATTACCAGGTAGGCTGAGTGGCACAAGCTCACACTTTGCTGGGGAAAGGTCTAATCAGCCAAACACCAACTCTGTAGCCAGCAAACAGAAGCACAGATCTAAACCAAATTTACAGAAAATGTACTAAAGAAAATGTAACAAAAAATGTCTACATACCTACTATAGAATAACATGAAACCCCATTTTTTTTAGGATGACTTTCTTATCAAGATGCTGAATGGGTGGCCTGGAGGAAAGGTGGCCATCATGTTGAAAATTATTACACAATATGTTTGCAGCGAGTAGGAGAATTTTGGTCTGTGTTTAAAGTTTGGGAATAAGATCTTTTTATGTGATTTAGAACACGTTTGTACATGTTGCAGGAGCTAAAAGATTGTTTGCGTGCGTGAGTGCGTGCATGTTTACAGACTAACAAATCTTTTTTGATTGTACAAGACACATTGGTCACCACGTTGAAATCTATTTCGGTGCTGAAACACGCTGATGTGTATTTACCAGACTCTCTTCTCACTTTTTACCTCGTCTGAGTGAGTTATGATCACAGCCCTGTGAACACAACCATACACAGATGCCCATATGCACACAAACACACCTCAGTCTCATGGTCAAAGCCCCAGATGGCCTTAAATCGTCTTTTATGAGCAGGACTTGATGAAAGCGTTTCCCTGGAAACTGTTTTTTTTTGCCCTCTGGCAGGCTGTTGGTTTATTTCTCCACACACCACCGCCTTTATGTGCCATCTCTATCATTCTGCTCTGACAAGGACCAGATACAAGCAAGAGTCCACGTCACATTTACATGAATTATTCAGATTCACTCAAAAGCAGGTGCACAGCTTGATGCAAAGTTTAAAAATTTCTAAATTTTCTGAATTATAAACCGTCACAGTATTAACCATGATGCTGTTTTCTGTTAAACTGACCTTAATAAAAAGAGTAAAAACTAAGTCGTAACTTTGGGGAGCGGGCACAATCTCTCGTGAGGACTGCAACAACACTACCACTGATTTTGTGTTTACATCGCTAGCACAGGAGCTTAGGACCACTAATATAAGACCTTGCTACATATTCTTTTTTTTTGTAACTTATAACTTTTGTTTAACTCTCCTGGACATTTTTTTTTCAACTGCAGGCAATGTTTCCATAATGATATGACATTGCCACAACACTGACACTGTAACCATGTAATTATCTGCAGTGGTTCCTGTAATTTCCCTCATCTTGTTGCCTTAAAGTTGCTGCAGTTTGTCATTGCTGTGACAAATTTTTTTGGTCACCTTGTACAGAAGTCAGCATGTCGCTTGGAAAAACTGAGCTCCCACTGCTCTCTCTGCTGATTTGACAACTCTGAGAAGAAAGACAGGAAAGATGAGAATGCAAGAGGGAAAAGGCTGTTGGAGACAGAGAGTTCTGCAGTCCCCTGAGACGAAGCTGTGCTTCAGACGAGTGTTCGGAGAGGAGACAGAGATAAAGAGGGCAGAGAAAGATTGAGATTGAGGCCAAAAAACTGAGACTTTGCGGGTATGAGAGAAGCAGTTGATTAAAAGTAAAAGAAAAGGCAGTGTGGAAGAGAGATGTTTGGAAAAGAAGAAAGAGGAGTGCCATAAAACACTTTTAGGGCACTCCTCTTTCTTCTTCTTTAATTTGCCAACAGCTCTGTCTGACATGGTGTGAAATAATGTTGCTTTGACTCTTTCATTCTTTTTCTCTCCCTTCTCTGCTACTCTAAATAACAGACCTCTAAACAGACCTTGGAACACACTGTTGTATATGGCCAACCTTAACAATATTGGCAGGGACAGATATTGTAGAAATAAATTGTTAATAGAATAATTAACCTAACAATTAGATTGAGCCATTAGAATGAGTTTACAAGAAGTGGAATAAAAAGTCTATTATATTGGAAAAACAAACTTAATTGTCAGTGAACTGAATTACAATGTGAGTGTCTGTCACCAAAAGGCTGTTTAGTCCAGCTGGAGAAAGAATGATCTTTGTTGGCAGGATTCAAAATGAGGTCATTTTTATAGCAACAGAAAAATTGCCACAAAAATGATGATAAGCGTGGCAGGATGTTGTACAGTGACTTACAGGAAGATTTCTTCACCGCCATGAAAAACGTTAACTGCTTTTGGTAACCACAACTACGGCTTTTGTGTTGATGGAAAATGGCATTGGTTAGGCTGGAAAAAAATACTGATATTAACCCAATGTCAGACTGAATGATGATGTGAAATGAAGGGATTATCAAGCTGGGAATGGACGGCCCACACAGGGTTAAGTGATGTCGGTTATGATACATTCTTCCAAGTACACAGTAGTCTACAAAGATGATTCCTTCAGAGGACTAAAGGCCAGAGGCCGGCTCATCCTTCTCACAGGTCTAAACTAATGAAGGTGGTCTTCCCATGTTGTGAAGTGTAAAATATCCATGTTTGCTATTGGAATTTGCATTGAAACCAGTGGCAGGTCTGTGCAAAAGCAACATCAGCAAAACCACAGAGGAAGAGCAGTACTGGGCAAAATACTCTGCTCCTGTTTGGTGTCTGCATGTGCCAGTATATGCCAGCATTGTGCACCTGTGCCTGTGTCTAAGGAGGCATACACATTGGAGCAGAGTAATTTGTTTTCTGTAATGCGTGACCTGTCACAACACGAGGCGAACAGAAAAGCCTTGGGCTAAAGTTGCAATCCAGCCCTTTTTATCCCATTCTGACAGTGCCTCTAGTCTCTAATTTCAACAAAATTATTCCATATCCCTATAAATCCAGTATGTAATAGCTTTTGTGGTGAAGGCAGGGTGTTTTCTGCGCAGGGTGGAGGCTAAGAGGGGTGACTGGATTCCCTCTGTGCCTTCTATCTTTTATTATTCACATCTTGCTGTGGCTTTTTCATTGGTTCATTTCATGTGATATTTTTACCAGTGACAGATGACCACCTATCACCAAAACCTGGAAAAAAGAATGTGATTACATGATACAGTACATTTTTAATATACAAATATTTTGAGAGTTGTCTAAAATTACACAACGCACAGTAAAATTGAGAATATCACCCTTTTACGTTATAAATGATGCACCTGCAGGCATTTTTATGACTCAAAAATTGGGCAAAAGGCAAAAGTTCTCAATCGTTTTTGGAGGACTTTTGAATATGGTCAACAACAAGCTTTCAGATTGACTGATGACCACAATATTTCTTTGGCACACCTGATTGGGCCTCAGGTTTGTGTATATTTGAGTCAATTTGCTGTTGTTTCTCAATCTACATGGATAGAGAAATGATTTACATATTGCCAATCAAATCATTTGATTTAATCAATATTTGCATCAAGTAGTAACCACCACCTTTCAATGGCTGGCTGACACTGACTGTATGTTACCGCTCTCCCTGGAGCCAACCTGAGATCTGGGTACCGGTCCTCACATAGGAGTGGTAAAAAGGAAACAAGGAAAAAAGGGGAATAACCCTAGGCAAGGCTACTTATTGGATTTCTGTAATGAAATATAATATAAACCTATTTTCTGAACCCAAAGCACAAATAAGTAAATAAACTGAATAAATGGGTCAACCAAAATCCAATTTTCACATTTCACATATTTGGCTCCTACTAGCCAACCAACTCAGAGGTTTTAAGGCTCCTGGATCATTTCTAAGACATCCTAAAATATGCTTCTTCTCTCTTTTAGTAATACAAATGTATTTCTAAACTGGAAAATGTTTTAGGCATTTCATCGCCATGAATACAAATGCTGGCACTTGTTCAATATATTTCTAACTCTCGCCTCTGTCTCTCTCTCATCTCTCTTTCCATCCTTCTCTCGGCCTGTGCAAACATGGGTCAACAAATTTTATACAGGAGGGAAACTATTCCTCTGAGTCCCTTCCTCCAACTCTCTTTGTTTTAGCAAAGGCTAATTGGGCTTCTCATTAACAGTATAGCCACCTAGAGTTGTTAATGATGTGGAACTTTTTGATTTGGCCAGAGGCTGAACAAAGGAGTTGGGGAAGTTTGTCAGTGATGTTGGGATAGATTTATGGAGGGGTGTGGATGGAGTGCTGATGAGGGAAGTGAAGTGTCCTTCATTTTGTTGTGTCCCATGGGAATTTCACTAAGAGCCATTATGCAGATTGTCCTTTAACGGAGATTTTTTTCCACATCTGTACAACCTAGACCGGTCAACTGAAGATTAAATTACTTAAAATAGAACCGATTGCTGTCTTTTATTGTCATTGCAAGTGAAAGTAAAGGTGCAAACAATTTTACCAACGTGTTATTTTCAGTTATTTTACATTCTCTCAGCAGGAGGAATTCAGATGTCCATGTGTCCGAGGGCTGTCCATTTCCACAATTTATTAACAACAATATGGAACAATATGGACCTCAAGCAAATCAGACCTACCAAGAGCTTGGGTCTGCCCAAGGGTTCTCCCTAAAGGGAAGTTTTCCTCACCACTCAAGGTTTCTGCCTATAAAGAAGATGTTCCTTGGCACTCTTGCACTGAATGCTGGGAGAAGTATTGGAATTGTTGTGTCCGTGTAAATTATAGAATTTGGTCTAGACCTACTCTATCTTTAAAGTGTCTTCATATAACTATACTATAACTAACGATTTGGAGACTATACATAAAATTGAATTGAATTGAAGTAAATAAAGTATGTGCATAGATCTGTTAAGAGATTCAGAGTTAGAAAATCTGAAGTTTGTTGTAATCCAACACTACAGAACTGCCTCAGGTCCAGATGCCCTGCATCACCTTGACAACACTGATACTCCAGCAGCTTTGTATTCGCAGCAGTGCACAGGCCGTTGACTTAGTAAGATAAGCACTAATATTACCATTTACCATGGCTCTGTTCTGTTCTGTTCAAGTGTCCCAGTAAGCAACGACAGTGTGACAAGAACAGTGCCAGGACCCAGAAATTGAAGCAGCTACATGGATTACATGTTGTCATTTACAAAAGTGCTTTTCCTACTGTGACATTGTCAAAACGTAGTCCTGGTCTGTAGGTAACCACTCTGCCGGCGATACAAGATTGATTTATTTGATTAGGACAATGCACACACACAACATTTCTGTAAATGCGCCAGTGTTAGCCATTCAGCTAATTTTCAACAGTAGTCCTAATTACCTAGCATGCATTGATTTGATTTTGCTCTGCAGCTCGGTCTGGAAACCTGCACGTTTAATTCTCATGCTTCAGTTCACAATTTTGCTGGAACCATTCAGAAACTGTCTTATCTACCTGGCGCGCTATTGGGTTTAAGACAACGACGATAGAAAAGCGACCAAGCAGCTTGTTTACATTCAACATAGCAGCGGCCACTGAAGCGCAGCAACCCGTTGGTGCCACTGTTGCTTCTAAGTCACCTGGATCGTCGGTCTGATTGGTTGGCATTTACAAATGTATTATTTAATTCCTGTGTATCCTTCATTTGTCTCACTGAAATAAAATCCATTAATCACAAACCTCGTTCCGAACAACTTATTAAATATTTTTATAGTTTAATTATTAAACTTATTTATTATTTCCGAATATAAAAACCTACAGTACAGTGTGTTGTGTTACATCATTCCATCGAGAGCTGGAATGATGGTGATGTGGAGTCTGTTAACACCCATGAACAGCCATCACACACTTTAGTGTGAGCACCCTTCAGTAAATGACTAGCTGCCTTTCTGGCCACTCACACTATCAGCTGTAATGTTATTTAACCATCCAGTTGAATGGGCCTGTGTGTGTGTGTGTGTGTGTGTGTGTGTGTGTGTGTGTGTGTGTGTGTGTTGGGGTGTGTGGGTGTGTGTGTGTGTGGCATTGGTTTGTGGATACAGTGGCAGCATTTTCAAATATTTATTACATGTAACTCTATTCTGACATATTGGAACATATATTAAGTGGTTATTGACCTTTCAGGCTGGTACAAAAAAATCCGGCAGCCTATTCATGTCCTTTTTATTGTGTGAGATATATTGTATCTTTCTCCTTTTGTTACTTGACATTTGGCCGTTTCACTCTTTAGAGGTAAGGTCATGAGTGGTCTCAGTGTTCACTGTGGATGACTGAGCCACTGAAAATATGTTTTTCAGTTTATCGTTTCTATTCAACTCATTTATTCATTAAAACTTTGCAATGCAATAACACCAAACATAGAGAAAATGCTGCAATCAATTTTGCTGTTTGGTAATACAGTATCAGTTGTAGAGGCAGCTATGAAAAATGCACTGTAGGATCTAACCAATGGAAGTCACTGTTTGTGTTATTTAAGAATGCTAGATATACACAGCTTGACATTATCATTTCCAGTCAACCAAGTAAAAATGTGCTAATTGTCTATCACAACTTGTACTGTAAATCTGAAACATCATGAAACTAGAGTTTATGCCACACTTTGTTGGTTGTTTACTATCACCTAAAGAACATATCAAGGGTTAATGGACTTATGTGTCAACAGGACTTGGAAAAACTGGTCCATGCTTTCATCTTCAGTAGACTTGACTACTGTAACGGGGTCTTTACAGGTCTCCCTAAAAAATCAATCAGACAGCTGCAGCTGATTCAAAACGCTGCTGCTCGAGTCCTCACTAAGACCAAGAGACTGGATCACATCACTCCAGTCCTCACTAAGACCAAGAGACTGGATCACATCACTCCAGTTCTGAAGTCTTTACACTGGCTTCCAGTGTCTCAAAGAATTGATTTTAAAGTACTCTTACTAGTTTATAAATCCCTTAACGGTTTAGGTCCAAAATACATTTCTGATCTGCTACTGCACTATGACCCCCCCAGACCTCTCAGGTGGTCTGGGACAGGTCTACTTTCTGTCCCCAGAGTCAGAACTAAACAGGGTGAAGCAGCTTTCAGTTTCTATGCTCCTCATATCTGGAATAAACTCCCAGAAACCTGTAGATCCGCTGCTACTCTCAGTTCTTTTAAATCAAGGCTGAAGACCTTTCTTTTTGATGCTGCCTTTCTTTGAATGAATGCTCATTTCTTTCTTATGCTGCACTGTAACTTTTATTCTTGTGTTTTATGTGTCCTAATGTTTCTATTTTGTTTTTAACTGTCTATTCATGTGTCTTATTGATTTTTAATGCTTATGACTTTTAACTGTTTGTACTTGTGTTTTACCTGTTTAACTGATTTTGTGTAAAGCACTTTGAATTGCCCTGTTGCTGAAATGTGCTACACAAATAAAGCTGCCTTGCCTTGCCTTGCCTAAAGGAAATATGTTAGGTCCATGTGTGTTTGGGTTATGTTGGTGAATGTGAAAATGAACTGCTACCTCCTCTGTCAGCTCTAGCCACTGTAAAAAAATAAGTGGAGAGATCAGGCCAATTGCAAAAGCTGGTCATTCTGACGTCATGTTGCCTGAGCTCATTACTATTCATGAGCTCTCCCAGTTGCGCTGGGTAAAGGACGCAGAAAGCCAGGCTCGCATTGGCTAGCTGTTAGCCAATCACAGTCAAGCAGGTTAGCTCGTTGAATATTAATGACAACTGGCACAAATTGAGCTAAGTCTTCCTGCAGGCTTTCTTTACCACACTAGAATGACTTTAAACAAGGTAGCCACGGCATAACCAAACCATTTTTTACAAAAGAAATGTTACCAAGTCCATGATAGAACTTCAGACATTACCACAAAGTAATGAAACACGTGTGGCAGAGCACCTTTAAGGACAACTTCCTGGTGAGGAAATATTTGACTTCATAATTTGAAAGTGGCTACTTTAACTGCTCTACCATGAAAAACAATTTCAGTCTATCAAGTTTTATTTATCACATGAAATTTTACAAGGTACAATTCCAGTGAAATGTTATCCCATCAGCTCCTTCCACTTAATTCATCACAGAGCAGAATGGGGCCAAAGGATCGGCACACAGCAAAAAAAAAAAAAAAAAAAAATCATTGTACATTTGTACAATCAGCAATTGTTTGGCGGCATTGCCCTCCAGTTGCTATAGTAATTATGACGGGAGCAAAGCAGGAAGTATAATAGTGCCAAATTTCGTGTAAGAGGCAGGTTGGGGTCGATGAGTCAAACAAACACAGGACTACCTTTTTATTTCAAAATAAAAGTAAGCAAAGAGCATAAGTTTGTTTTTTTTACTTTGCAGAACAAACGGAACTACCACACCTTCTGCGTCATGTGGACTGGACAACTGGAAGTGAGGGATTATGACATATGTACTGATTTTAACCCAAACCACAATCTTTTTTTAAATTAACTAAGTAGTTTTGGCGCCTAAGCCCAACCAAACTGCGGCTGATTCACAATGATGACAAAACAACGACTGTCGTGTTAAGAAATGACTACCGAAAACACTGGGATGCTCCACCAAGAGCACTATTTAATGAAACGCTCCTATGGGTTGTATTAGAGGACAGGATTAAATTACTTTTGTTGTTGTATGGTTTGGAGTACCTGTTGTTTTGGCATCTATTGGGGTAATCATAATCATTAAACTTAAACTCAGAATAATTAACATGTTATTTTGACAGCCATGTATACCTGTTTTTTAGGAAACAGGGTTAATGATTGGCCCAACAGTTCTAATATTTGTCCGCCCCATTAGTGAACACGTTGCATGAGCTCTTTGCTCATACTCATGATGATGAAGGGTGTTAAAGTTTCTGTGGACGGACACCTCCAGTGCAGTGTTCTCCTATCACACCATGAACATAATGCTGGTCATTAATATGGAAGATTCCAAGATGCATGTAACGAGAAATAAATGAAAAGACAACGTTGACAGGTTGAGTTGTTGAGACTCTTTGCTTTGATGCACTTCAAAGCGCTTCGCAAGTTCTGAGCTGGCTACCTGTAGCTTTTGTACTTTTTGGATTTCGTACACCTCTTGTTGCACAACATCAAAATGTTCCCTTGGGGAAATCACCTCTCACTTATCTCCTGCTGTTTAGTTGCCCTGCAGAAGAGTTACTTGAATGTTAACTAAAAGGTACAACACGTGATGATTAGTCCCTCTGCAATTCACAAAAACTTGTTAACATCAGATATCAAACTAAAGACCAAAGCTTGAGTCAATCAATTAGAAGAATCTATGTGATCTTTTAGGGGGCAGAATCTGAAGTTGAAACAGTCAGTCAGTTGGAAATTGACTTGATGTGAAAATTATCTGAGGTATACTCTTTTTGACAAATGGACAACCATCCGTATCGCACGTTTGGTTTTCTTGCTACTTGAATTAATTAGTGCTGTCTCTGTCTTTTTACCATAGCTCAGAAACCATTCACTTTGTAACTTTGTCACAAACAGGTTGATATACCCTTGATAAGAACTAATCCAAGAATCTGATTATTAAATTCATGCTGATCATAAGTGATTTGACCTCGGTAATTAGTTTAAAAACCCTCAAAGCGAAGGCCAACAGTTAAAAGAAGTTCAAGCTTTTGGCACAAGACCATGTCTCCAAATTAAGTCTTTTCTTTTTTTCTACCGCTGCAATTTGTGGTTTCTCATTCCCTGTAGAGTTTTAACATTTCCCCCTGACCTTTACAAAATGACCAGGAAATCGGAGTTGCATTCATTTCCCTTCTCTCATTGTTGCTTCTTCCTCCAAATTATCATTTGACCTTCACTGCTGTCCGATTTCCTTGTCACAGCTCGGTAAGGATACTTGAGTGCAGTCGACACAAGTAAAGTAGAAAGACTAGACTCAAGGTATTTACTCCAAAAATGTAAATATATTGATATTACAATTTTTTTTTCTATAAAGAATAGTTAGTGCCGTACTAGTATTATTAATACACATACTATAGACTGTTGCAAATGGAATGACAATTGAATTTGTATCTATTTTTAGCTGAACAAGACTTAAACTGATTTAGTTTTTAAGAGGAACTCTTCTGTACTCACGGAATGTGCTTTGTCCTCAAAGGGGACAACAGACTGGTCAAACTAGGCTGCCATGCAAAAAACAGTTCATTTTGATATCTTTTACTTAAAATATTCACATGTATCTGCCATTTGTGGTCACCAGTTTTCAAACACTGCATTAGGCCTTTTATACGGTTTCAGTTTTACAAGATGGGCTCTGGAGTTGGTGACTCAACCCATGATCAATTTGCTCAGACACTTTTTAGGCACTTTTAAGGTAAGGATTTAGTGGTATCTACCGTGTGTGGTTGCAGATTGCACCAACTGAAACTACCGTGTGCCAAGCGTGGAGGAGAAATACAGTGGCCCACGCAAAAATGTGAATGGCCCTATCTAGAACCAGTGTTTGGTTTGTTCGTTCTGGGCTAACATGGCAGAGCAACATGGCGGTGTCAGGGTACGGCCGGACCACCAACAAAGCTCAGGGCCAGGAGTCGGTCGGACCACCGACAATACACAGGGAACAAGAGTCTCAAGGTAGCCTGACCAAGGCAAAGTCTCTGAGGTGTCGGGCAATGGCACGGGCACTGGGAGACTAGTCAGCGTAGACTCTGGGAGAACGGTCAGCATAGACTCTGGGCTGTTGCACAGCACTAAAGGCTCTGGCCCACTGCACAGCACCAAGGGCTCGGGACTGCTGGACAGCAATGGCTCAGATCCACTGGACAACATGTGCTCCAGTCCACTGGAAAACACAGGCTCTGGTCTAAAGAGAGGTTGAAGCGGGGAAGGGCATCAAGACCCACATCAACCACGTCCTCTCTTGTGGCCTCCATGGTTCCAAGGAACTGTAGCCAGACGGGTCCGCTGAGGTTCTGGAAGCCTGTACATTGCGGACTCGGGCCTGCTGCACACCACGGGCTTGGGAGTGCTGAAAAGCGAGGACTCAGGACTGGAAAGAGTTTGACGTTGGACATGGCATTGGGAGCCATGTTGACCCTGTATGTCTATGGCTATCCACAAGTTCCAGGGAATGTATTCAAGAGAGTCCCTACAAAAGACTTATTGTAGGGGTTACCCACAGAACAGGTAGCAGCAGAGTCAACAGACAGGAGTTCAGAGGAACTGTCAGAAATCATACTGAACCCTTCTTTTCCAGCTCAAAGGCTGACTGTTCTGACTTCTCAGTCCTTCTAGCACACATAGCAGCATGTTGGAATAAAGTCTCAAAAGTCTCTGGCTCTCCTCCAGATTGAGAAATGACACGACTAGGACACGTAGGCAAAGGGGCAGGCTGGGTGACGAAAAAAGAACCTGTAGCCATAATGCTAGCAGGCTGACTAACAAGCTTACATGAATCAAACCCATTAACAGTTGGAGGAGTCAATTTGTAAATGAAGCACATGGCCAAATAAGGAATAGAGTTCTTTAACCTTCTCACAAGTTTCCAACAAAAAGTCAAAAAGAAGTAGACAAAGTTTATCTGACATAAACTCCGTTGGATCCATACCGGAGTCGGCTGAGTCCATCTCGGCCAGATTGTAGTGTCAGGGCACCAGGGGAACAGGCGGACTCAAATGCACGACTCAGGATTCACAATTGACAGGTAAGTTCAGTTTATTGCTCAAAGAACAATCAACAAGCAAAAATCGTAATCAGGATGGAAGCAAATGGTCATGGAAACACTGGAAAAAAACAAACTGGGAAAACGCTGGCGACTGATACACATGATGAGGAACAACAATCTGGCACAGGTAAGTGAATGTGGTGAGTATTTACACTAGGGGAACAGGTGATGATAATTGAACACAGGTGAGACACATAAAGCACGGGAGGGTAATCACACAGGCGGGAAAGTAGACAAAGGCAGGAAGTAAAGTGAATGAAGACAAACAGTGGATTTCAAAATAAAACAGGGAGTCCATGAAAACAAACAGAAAACATGAAACAAACTAAAACAGAAACATATGCTCCATATGTTGACATAAACAGCTCCTTCTAAGGTAACAAAAACACAACTTCAGGTGATTATGTACTAATGGTTGTTCATATTATATTATACCATGCCAATATATGTCTTAATTACAACACACTAAAGCTTGAAGGTGAGGACATAATTTCACTGTTAACGGTTTGTACAGTATGTTTCTATTCTAACATTCAAGTATCTTACTGACAAACTTCTCTTAAAGGCTATGTTCAGTGGGAAAAAGATTATCTTGAGACAAAAGATTTAATGAGTTATAGTGATTGATTGATTGACTGATTGATTGATTGATTGATTGATTGATTACAGTTTCAACCTTATGGCTGATTAACTATGGATTTAGCTTCATACTATAATAGGGTACTGTCCATTGAAGTCATTACATAATTGTGATTGTACCCTTAATCATTATCTTATCATTAAGGTATGATTCCTGAAATGTGTAGAAATAGCTGTTGCTGTTTTGGCAGAGCCACCATGGAGAGTCAGTTGTCTACTATATTGAGTAGGGATTAAAATGTATTTCCAAGAATGTTTTGATGCCCTGTGTGACCAACCCCTTAACAACCAGTATAACCCAGCACATCTCATATTCTGGTGAGCAGTAAAGAAAACCCACTCGCATTATTACAGCCTTCTGTGAATGCACACAAACAAGCACCCACAAATTTATGCATGCAAGCGACGTGCACACATCTCCCCAGCAACTGTCTAGGGCTACTCTCCTCCTCTCTACTCTCGTTCTCTCGTTATGCCTCCTATAATATATTTTCAGGCTGTTGTGTCTGCACCCACAGGAATCATGTAATAACAGCTTGTCAAGGCTTTTTGTGCTGGAAAACATTTGCATATTCAAATGCATTGAGGAGTAAAGCTTGCCATGGCTGATTCTCTAATATGCATATTCACACAGTGGGTTTGTGCTCATGTTCTGCACAGCTAATGGATGCATCAGGCTCATTGTTTTTCAGATATTCACAATAAAATAAAACGGAGAGCACTTGCTTGAATTTCTGTTCCTCACCTGCACATTATTCTTTGTGGTGTGCACGTCTAAATTCCCACATACCAATG